>NW_018401123.1:4367-4490 GCF_002168275.2 Theobroma umbraticum | reverse complement strand
AGTGAGTAATAAGGCTTTTGAAGCAATGGGTGACTATAAATATACTTTTCTTGCAAATGAATGCCTTTTTTTTTTTTACATTTCTTGAGGTAGACATTCAATTATAATCTGTTTTAACTAAAA
>NW_018401123.1:4190-4352 GCF_002168275.2 Theobroma umbraticum | reverse complement strand
AATTAGAATCAATTATGAGATTATAAAACATTTTTAAAGCGAGTAATCAGGCTTTTGAAGGAATGTCTAACTATAAATGGACTTTTCTTGCCAATGAATGCCCTTTTTTTCATGTTTCTTAAGGTAGACATTCAATTATAATTTGTTTTAACCAAAACTGTA
>NW_018401123.1:3854-4075 GCF_002168275.2 Theobroma umbraticum | reverse complement strand
TTTCTTGAGGTAGAAATTCAATTCTAGTATGTTTTAACTAAAAATGTAAAAAAAATTTAACTGAAAATCGATTATTAGTTTATAATATAATTTAAAGCAAGTAATAAGGCTTTTGAAAGCTTGAGTAACTATAAATGGACTGTTCGTACCAATGGTTGGCTTTTGCCTCATGTACTAGAAGGTAAACATCCAATTATAGCTTTTTTAACCAAAAATGAAAA
>NW_018401123.1:3593-3754 GCF_002168275.2 Theobroma umbraticum | reverse complement strand
TGCATTTGTTGGCAAGAAAAATTCATTTATAGTCACCCTTTCTTTCAAAAGCCTAATTACTTGGTTTAAATGGTTTTATAATCTCATAGTTGACTTTCAGCTGAAGGTTTTTACATTTTTTGCTGAAATAAATTATAATTGAATGTCTACCTTGAGAAACA
>NW_018401123.1:3139-3364 GCF_002168275.2 Theobroma umbraticum | reverse complement strand
AAAAGCCCTATTACTCGCTTTAAATAGTTTTATAATGTCATAATTGATTTTAAGGTGAATTCTTTTCACATATTTGGTTAAAATAGATTATAATTGAATGTCTACCTCGAGAGATATGAATAAAAAGGCATTTGTTGGTAAGAAAAGTCTATTTATAGCCACCCATATCTCCAAAAGCTTTATTACTCGCTTTAAATGGTTTTCTAATCTCATAATTGATTTTAA
>NW_018401123.1:2769-2895 GCF_002168275.2 Theobroma umbraticum | reverse complement strand
AAGTCCATTTATAGTCACCCATACCTTCAAAAGCCTTATTTCTCGCTTTAAGTGATTTTATAATGCCATTATTGATTTTAAGTTGAATTTTTTTATATTTTGAGTTAAAACAAATTATAATTGAAT
>NW_018401123.1:2628-2759 GCF_002168275.2 Theobroma umbraticum | reverse complement strand
TTGTTACTCACTTTGAATGGTTTTATTATCTCAAAATTGATTTTTTGTTCAATTTTTCACATTTTTAGTTAAAACAAATTATAATTGAATTCCAACCTTGGGAAATATGTAAAGAAAACCATTCATTAGGA
>NW_018401123.1:2402-2528 GCF_002168275.2 Theobroma umbraticum | reverse complement strand
AAACAGATTATAATTGAATGTCTACCTAGAGAAACATGAAGAAAATGGCATTCAATGGCAAGAAAAGTTTATTTATAGCCACACATTCTTTCAAAAGCCTTATTACTCGCTTTAAATGATTTTATA
>NW_018401123.1:2294-2392 GCF_002168275.2 Theobroma umbraticum | reverse complement strand
TGATTTTAAGTTGAATTCTTTTCACATATTTGGTTAAAACATATTATAATTGAATGTCTACCTCGAGAGATGTGAATAAAAAGGCATTCGTTGGCAAG
>NW_018401123.1:2122-2216 GCF_002168275.2 Theobroma umbraticum | reverse complement strand
TTTAAGTTAATTTTTTTATATTTTTTTTAAAATAGACTATAATTGTATGTCTGCCTCAAGAAATGTATAGAAAAAACCATTCATTTGAAAGAAA
>NW_018401123.1:1984-2112 GCF_002168275.2 Theobroma umbraticum | reverse complement strand
TAGTCTCTCATTCCTTCAAAAGCTGTATTACTCTCTTTAAAAGGGTTTATAATCTAATAATTAATTTTAAGTTAAATTTTTTTAAATTTTTAGTGAAAACAGATTATAATTAAATGCTTACCTTGAGA
>NW_018401123.1:1627-1808 GCF_002168275.2 Theobroma umbraticum | reverse complement strand
TTATTTCTCGCTTTAAGTGGTTTTATAATGCCATTATTGATTTTAAGCTGAATTATTTTATATTTTGAGTTAAAACAAATTATAATTGAATGTTTAGCTCGAGAAACATGAAGAAAAACACATTCACTGGTAAGAAAAGTTTATTTATAGTCACCCATTCCTTCAAAAGCCTTGTTACTCA
>NW_018401123.1:0-984 GCF_002168275.2 Theobroma umbraticum | reverse complement strand
ACATAAAGAAAAAGGTATTCATTGGCAAGAAAAGTTCATTTATAGTCACCCATTGTTTCAAAAGCCTTATTACTCGATTTAAATAGTTTTATAATCTCATAGTTGATTTTAAGTTGAATTGTTTTACATTTTTGGCTGAAACAGATTATAATTGAATGTCTATCTTAAGAAATGTGAAGAAAAAAATCATTCATTGGCAAGAAAAGTCCATTTATAGTCACCCATTCCTTCAAAAGCCTTATTACTCGCTTTAAATGGTTTTATAATCTCAAAATTGATTTTAAATTGAATTGTCTTACATTTTTAGTTAAAACAGATTATAGTTGAATGCCTACCTTAAGAAACATGAAGAAAAAAGCATTTATTGTAAAGAAAAGCCTATTTATAGCCAACTATACCCTCAAAAGCCTTGTTACTCGTTTTAAATAGTTTTATAAGGCCTTGTTGATTTTAAGTTGATTTTTTTTTTAACTTTTTTGGTTAAAACAGACTATACTAGAGTGTTGACCTTAAGAAACATGAAGAAAAAAAGCATTTATAGACAAGAAAAGTCCATTTATAGTCTTTCATTCTTTCAAAAGCCTTATCACTCACTTTAAAAGGTTTTATAATCTTATAATTGATTTTAAATTAAATTTTTTTACATATTTGGTTAAAACAGATTATAATTGAATGTCTACCTTGAGAAACATGAAGAAAAAAACATTCATTGACAAGAAAAGTCTATTTATAGTTATCCATTTCTTCAAAAGTCTTATTACTCGCTTTAAAAGGTTTTACAATCTCATAAGTGATTTTAAGTTGAATTTTTTACATTTTTGGTTAAGAACAATTATAATTGAATGTTTACCTCGAGAAAGGTCAACAAAAAGGCATTCATTGGCAAGAAAAGTCTATTTATAATCACCCATTCCTTTAAAGGCCTTGTTGCTTGCTTTAAATTATTTTATAATCTGAAAATTGATTTTAATTTGAATTCTTTGT
>NW_018401122.1:1732-2053 GCF_002168275.2 Theobroma umbraticum | reverse complement strand
ATGAGCTTATAAAATCATTTAAAGCAAGTAATAAAGCTTTTGAGGGCATTGGTGGCTATAAATGGACATTTCTTGGCAATGGACATCTTTTTCTTCACGTTTCTAGAGGTGAACATTCAACTATAATCTGTTTAAATAAAAAATATTAAAAATATTAAATTAAAATCAAATATGAGGTTACAAAATCATTTAAAGCGAGTAATAAGGCTTTTGAAGGCAAGGGTGACTATGAATGAACTTTTCTGACCAATGGATATCATTTTCTTTATGTTTCTCAAGGTAGACATTCAATTATACTCTGTTTTAATAAAAAATATAAAA
>NW_018401122.1:1525-1636 GCF_002168275.2 Theobroma umbraticum | reverse complement strand
TGACTATAAATAGACTTTTCTTGCCAATGGATATCTTTTTCTTCACGTTTCTTGGGATAAATATTCAATTATAATCTGTTTTAATAAAAAATATAAAAAAATTCAAATTAA
>NW_018401122.1:1219-1354 GCF_002168275.2 Theobroma umbraticum | reverse complement strand
CTATTTAAAGCGAGTAATAAGGCTTTCGAAGGCTTGGGTGACTATAAATGGACTCTTCTTACCAATGGATATCTTTTTCTTTAAGTTTCTCAAGGCAGACATTCAATTATAATATGTTTTAATAAAAAATATAAA
>NW_018401122.1:1087-1209 GCF_002168275.2 Theobroma umbraticum | reverse complement strand
TTAAAACTAATTATGAGATTAAAAAACTATTTATAGCAAGTAATAAGGCTTTGGAAGGCATGGGTGACTATAAACGGACTTTTCTTGCCAATGGATATCTATTTCTTCATGTTTCTCAAGAT
>NW_018401122.1:957-1077 GCF_002168275.2 Theobroma umbraticum | reverse complement strand
TTATAATCTGTTTTAATAAAAATATAAAAAAAATTCAATTTAAAATCCATTATAAGGTTATAAAAACATTTAAAGCGAGTAATAAGGATTTTGAAGGCATCGGTGTCTATAAATAGACTT
>NW_018401122.1:259-402 GCF_002168275.2 Theobroma umbraticum | reverse complement strand
TCAAATTAAAATCAAGTATGAGGTTATAAAATCAGTTAAAGCAAGTAATAAGGCCTTCAAAGGTAAAGCTGACTATAAATGGATTCTTCTTACCAATGGATATCTTTTTCTTAATGTTTCTCGAGCCAAATATTCAATTATAA
>NW_018401122.1:157-249 GCF_002168275.2 Theobroma umbraticum | reverse complement strand
TAAAAATTATAAAAAAATTCAAATTAAAATTAATTATGAGGTCATAAAATCATTTAAAGCAAGTAATAAAGCTTTTGAAGGTATGGGTGACT
>NW_018401122.1:0-147 GCF_002168275.2 Theobroma umbraticum | reverse complement strand
TTTTCTTACCAATGGATATCTTTTTCTTCACATTTCTCAAGGCAGACATTTAATTATAATCTATTTTAAAAAAAATATAAAATAAATTCAAATTAAAATAAATTCAAATTAAAATAAATTATGAGCTTATAAAATCATTTAAAGCGA
>NW_018401121.1:3848-3999 GCF_002168275.2 Theobroma umbraticum | reverse complement strand
AGATTATAAAACAATTTAAAGCGAGTAATAAGGCTTTTGAAGGAATAGGAGACTGTAAATGGACTTGTCTTGCCAATGAATGGGTGATTATAAATGAACTTTTCTTCTCAATGAATGGCTTTTTCTACATGTTTCTTGAGGCAAGCATTCA
>NW_018401121.1:3429-3612 GCF_002168275.2 Theobroma umbraticum | reverse complement strand
TATAAATTGACTTTTCTTGCAAATAAATGCCTTTTTCTTCACTTTTCTCAAGGTAGACATTCAATTATAGTCTATTGAAGCCAAATATGTGAAAAATTCAACTTAAAATCAATAATGAGATTATAAATCAATTTAAAGCGAGTAATAAGACTTTTTAAAGAATGGGTGACTATAAATGTACTT
>NW_018401121.1:3301-3419 GCF_002168275.2 Theobroma umbraticum | reverse complement strand
AGGTTTTTTAAGAATGGGTGACTATAAATGGACTTCTCTTGTCAATGAATGCTTGCTTCTTCATGTTTCCCAAGCTAGACATTCAATTATAGTGTGTTTTATTTAAAAATATTAAAAA
>NW_018401121.1:2841-3065 GCF_002168275.2 Theobroma umbraticum | reverse complement strand
TGTAAAACAATTCAACTTAAAATCAATTATGAGATCATAAAATCATTTAAAGTGCGTAATAAGGCTTTTGAATGAATGGATGACTATAAATGGACTTTTCTTACCAATGAATGGCTTTTTCTTTATGCTTCTCGAGGTAAACATTCAATTATATTCTGTTTTAACAAAAAATATAAAAAAATTCCAGTTAAAATCAATTATGAGATTATAAAACCATTTAAAAC
>NW_018401121.1:2696-2831 GCF_002168275.2 Theobroma umbraticum | reverse complement strand
GCTTTTAAAGGGATGAGTGACTATAAATGGACTTTTTTTACAAATGAATGCCTTTTTCTTCACTTTTCTTAAGGTAGACTATCAATTATTGTCTGTCAAAATCAAAAATGTGAAAAAATTTAACTTTAAATTAAT
>NW_018401121.1:2606-2686 GCF_002168275.2 Theobroma umbraticum | reverse complement strand
TAAAACAATTTAAAGAGAGTAAGAAGCCTTTTTAAGTAATGGGTGACTATAAATGGACTTTTCTTGCCAATGAATGCTTG
>NW_018401121.1:2490-2596 GCF_002168275.2 Theobroma umbraticum | reverse complement strand
TTTCTCAAGCTAGACATTCAATTATAGTGTGTTTTAACCAAAAATGTAAAAGAATTCAACTTAAAATCGATTATGAGATTACAAAACCATTTAAAGTGAGTAATAA
>NW_018401121.1:2092-2390 GCF_002168275.2 Theobroma umbraticum | reverse complement strand
CTTTAAATGATTTTATAATCTCGTAATTGATTTTAGGTTGAATGTTTTAGCATTTTTTGTTTGAAATAGACTATAATTGAACGTGTACCTTGGAAAACATGAAGAATAAGGCATTCACTAGCAAAAAAGTCCATTTATAGTCACCCATCCCTTGAAAAGCCTTGTTACTTGCTTTAAATGGTTTTATAATCTCATAACTGATTTTAAGTGAAATTGTTTTATATTTTGGGTTAAAACAGACTATAATTCAATGTTTACCTCGAGAAACATAAAGAAAAAGCCATTCATTGGCAAGAAA
>NW_018401121.1:1700-1822 GCF_002168275.2 Theobroma umbraticum | reverse complement strand
CATAATTGATTTTAAGTTGAATTGTTTTACATTTTTTGTTAAAACAGACTATAAATAAATATCTCCCTCGAGAAACATGAAGAAACAAGCATTTATTGGTAAGACAAGTCCATTTATAGTCT
>NW_018401121.1:1442-1595 GCF_002168275.2 Theobroma umbraticum | reverse complement strand
CTATAATTGAATGTCTACCTCGAGAAACATGAAGAAACAAGTGTTTATTGACCAAAAAAGTCCATTTAGAGTGTCCTATTCCTTCAAAAGCCTTATTATTCGCTTTAAATGGTTTTATAATCGCAAAATTGATTTTAAGTTCAATTGTTTTTA
>NW_018401121.1:1073-1269 GCF_002168275.2 Theobroma umbraticum | reverse complement strand
ATAATTGAATGTCTACCTTGGGAAACATGTAGAATAAGGCATTCACTAGCAAAAAAAGTCCATTTCTGTTCACCCATCCCTTGAAAAGCCTTGTTACTCGCTTTAAATGGTTTTATAATATCATAATTGATTTTAAGTGGAATTTTTTTATATTTTGATTTAAAACAGACTATAATTCAATTTTTACCTTGAGAAA
>NW_018401121.1:751-876 GCF_002168275.2 Theobroma umbraticum | reverse complement strand
TTTTGTTAAAACAGACTGTAAATAAATATCTTCCTCGAGAAACATGAAGAAACAAGCATTTATTGGCAAGGCAAGTCCATTTATAGTCTCCTATTCCTTTAAAAGCCTTATTACTCGCTTTAAAT
>NW_018401121.1:591-730 GCF_002168275.2 Theobroma umbraticum | reverse complement strand
GACTATAATTGAATGTCTACCTTGAGAAACATGAAGAAACAAGTGTTCATTGACCAAAAAAGTCTATTTATAGTGTCCTATTCCGTCAAAAGCCTTATTACTCGCTTTAAATGGTTTTATAATCGCAAAATTGATTTTA
>NW_018401121.1:93-177 GCF_002168275.2 Theobroma umbraticum | reverse complement strand
AAAGCCTTGTTACTCGCTTTAAATGGTTTTATAATCTCATAATTAATTTTAAGTGGAATGTTTTTATATTTTGGGTTAAAACAG
>NW_018401121.1:0-83 GCF_002168275.2 Theobroma umbraticum | reverse complement strand
AATGTTTACCTCGAGAAACATAAAAATAAGGCATTCATTAGCAAGAAAAGTCCATTTATAGTCATCCATTCCTTCAAAAGCCT
>NW_018401120.1:2465-2651 GCF_002168275.2 Theobroma umbraticum | reverse complement strand
AATTATGGCATTATAAAACCATTTAAAGCGAGTAATAAGGCTTTTTGAAGGAATGGGTGACAGTTAATGGACTGTTCTTTCCAATGAAGGCCCTTACCTTCACAATTCTTGAGGTTGATATTGAATTATAACCTTTTTTAACCAAAAATGTACAAATAATTCAAATTTCAATCAATTTTGAGATTA
>NW_018401120.1:2145-2259 GCF_002168275.2 Theobroma umbraticum | reverse complement strand
GAATGCCTTTACCTTCACGTTTCTGGAGGTTGACTTTGAATTATAATCTTTTTTAACCAATAATGTACAAAGAATTCTAATTTCAATCAATTTTGAGATTACAAAACCATTTAA
>NW_018401120.1:1970-2121 GCF_002168275.2 Theobroma umbraticum | reverse complement strand
AATGGGTGACTATAAATGGATTTTTCTTGCCAATGTATGCCTTTTTCTTCATGTGTCTTGAGGTTTACATTCAATTATAATATGTTTTTACAAAAATTGTACAAAGAATTCAAATTTAAATTAATTTTGAGATTATAAAACCATTTAAAGT
>NW_018401120.1:1523-1654 GCF_002168275.2 Theobroma umbraticum | reverse complement strand
GAGGTTGACATTCAATTATAATCTTTTTTGACCAACAATGTACAAGGAATACAAATTTCAATTAATTTTGAGATTATAAAACCATTTAAAGTGAGTAATAAGGCTTTTCGAGGAATGGGTGACTATAAATA
>NW_018401120.1:1375-1489 GCF_002168275.2 Theobroma umbraticum | reverse complement strand
AATTTCAATCAATTTTGAGATTACAAAACCATTTAAAGTGAGTAATAAGGCTTTACGAGTAATGGGTGACTATAAATGGAATTTTCTTGCCAATGAACCTTTTTCTTCATGTTT
>NW_018401120.1:719-853 GCF_002168275.2 Theobroma umbraticum | reverse complement strand
TAAAGTGAGTAATAAGGCTTTTCGAGGAATGGGTGACTATAAATAGAATTTTCTAACCAATGATCCTTTTTCTTCAAGTTTTTAGAGGTTGACATTCAATTATAATCTGTTTTATAGAAAGATGTACAAAGAAT
>NW_018401120.1:367-709 GCF_002168275.2 Theobroma umbraticum | reverse complement strand
ATCAATTTTGAGATTACAAAACCATTTAAAGTGAGTAATAAGGCTTTTCGAGAAATGGGTGACTATAAATGGAATTTTCTTTCCAATGAACCTTTTTCTTCATGTTTCTGGAGCTTGACATTCAATTATAATCTAATTTATAGAAAGATGTACAAAGAATTCAAATTTAATTCAATTTTGAGATTGTAATACCATTTAAATTGAGTAATAAGGTTTTGGAAGGAATGGGTTACTATAAATGGACTTTTCTTGTAAATGAATGCCTTTTTCATTACGTTTATCAAGGTTGACATCAATTCTAGTATGTTTTAACCAAAAATGTAAAAAAGTTCAACTTAAAAT
>NW_018401120.1:118-225 GCF_002168275.2 Theobroma umbraticum | reverse complement strand
TTTCAATCAATTTTGAGATTACAAAACCATTTAAACTGAGTAATAAGGCTTTTGAAGGAATGAGTGACTGTAAATTGACTTTTCTTACCAATGAACCTTTTTCTTCT
>NW_018401120.1:0-108 GCF_002168275.2 Theobroma umbraticum | reverse complement strand
GCCAATGAATGCCTTTTCTTTCATCTTTCTTGAAGTTGATAGTCAATTATAATCTTCTTTAACCAAAAATGTACAAAGAATTCAAATTTCAATCAATTTTGAGATTAC
>NW_018401119.1:4269-4370 GCF_002168275.2 Theobroma umbraticum | reverse complement strand
ATAAATGGACATTTCTTGCCAATGAATGCCTTTTTCTTTACGTTTCTTGAGGTATACATTCAACAATAATCTGTTTTAACTAAAAATGTAAAAAAATTCAA
>NW_018401119.1:4109-4259 GCF_002168275.2 Theobroma umbraticum | reverse complement strand
ATTTTGAGATTATAAAACCATTTAAAGCGAGAAATAAAATTTTCAAAGGAGTAGGAGGCTATAAATGGACTTTTCTTCCAAATGAATAGCTTTTTCTATATGTTTCTTGAGGAAAGCATTCAATTATAGTCTTTTTTAACAAAGAAAGTA
>NW_018401119.1:3967-4099 GCF_002168275.2 Theobroma umbraticum | reverse complement strand
ACTTAAAATCAATTATAAGATTATAAAAGCATTCATAGTGAGCAATAAGGCTTTTAAAGGAATGAAATAGCATAAATTGACTTTTTTTTCTAATTAATGGGTTTTTCTAAACGTTTCCCAATACAAACATTC
>NW_018401119.1:3664-3809 GCF_002168275.2 Theobroma umbraticum | reverse complement strand
AAAATCAATTTTGGCATAATAAAACCATTTAAAGTGAGTAATAAGGCTTTTGAAAGAATAGATGACTATAAATAAACTTTTGTTGTCAATAAATGAAATATTTTAATATTTCTCAAGGTAGACATTCAATTATAGTCTGTTTTAA
>NW_018401119.1:3444-3654 GCF_002168275.2 Theobroma umbraticum | reverse complement strand
AAAAAAATTTAACTTAAATTAATTATGAGATTATAAAATTATTTAAAGCGAGAAATAAGGCTTTTGAAGGAATGAGAGACTGTAGATAAACTTTTCTTCAAAATGAATGACTTTTTTTA
Source organism: Theobroma umbraticum (assembly GCF_002168275.2). Lineage (NCBI taxonomy): Eukaryota > Viridiplantae > Streptophyta > Magnoliopsida > Malvales > Malvaceae > Theobroma > Theobroma umbraticum. Next base: position 3,535 of record NW_018401119.1, on the reverse strand, counting down.
CATGTTTCTCAAGGAAGGCATTAAATTGTAGTCTGTTTTGATGAAAAATGCAAAAAAGTTCAACTTAAAATTAATTATGAGATTACAAAAC
>NW_018401119.1:2962-3136 GCF_002168275.2 Theobroma umbraticum | reverse complement strand
TAAAGTGAGTAATAAGGCTTTTGAAGGAATAAGTGACTATAAATGGAATTTTGTTGCTAATAAATGCCTTTTATTCCATGTTTCCTGAGGTAGACGTTCAATTATAGCCTGTTTTAGTGAAAAATGTAAAAACAAAACAACTCAAAATCAATTATGAAATTATAAAACCATTTA
>NW_018401119.1:2803-2952 GCF_002168275.2 Theobroma umbraticum | reverse complement strand
TAAGGCTTTTGAAGGAATAAGTGACTATAAATGGACATTTCTTGCCAATGAATACCTTTTCCTTTATGTTTCTTAAGGTAAATATTCAACAATAATTTGTTTTAACCAAAAATGTATAAAAATTCAATTTAAAATCAATTTTGAGATTA
>NW_018401119.1:2700-2793 GCF_002168275.2 Theobroma umbraticum | reverse complement strand
TAAAGCGAGTAATAAGGCTTCTGAAGGTATGAGTGACTGTAAATGAACTTTGCTTATCAATAAATACCTTTTTCTTCATGTTTCTTGAGGTAG
>NW_018401119.1:2508-2680 GCF_002168275.2 Theobroma umbraticum | reverse complement strand
TTAACCAAATATGTAAAAAAAATTCAACTTAAAATCAATTTTGAGATTATAAAACCATTTAAAGGGACTAATAAGGCTTTTAAAGTAATCGGTGACTAAAAATGGATATTTCTTGTCAATGAATGCCTTCTTCATCACATTTCTCGAGCTGGACATTCAATTAAAATATTTT
>NW_018401119.1:2290-2423 GCF_002168275.2 Theobroma umbraticum | reverse complement strand
AAAACCATTTAAAGTGAGTAATAAGGCTTTTGAAGGAATGGGGGACTATAAATAAAATATTCTTGCTAATGAATGCTTTTTTTTTTAAGTTTCTCAAGTTAGACAATCAATTATAGCCGAATTTAGCCAAAAA
>NW_018401119.1:1941-2126 GCF_002168275.2 Theobroma umbraticum | reverse complement strand
TAAAAAACCATTTAAAGTGAGTAATAAGGCTTTTGAAGGAATGAGTGACTATAAGTGGACATTTCATGCCAATGAATGCCTTCTTCTTCATGTTTCTCAAGGTCAACATTCAATTATAATCTATTTTAACTAAAACTGTACAAAAAATTCAACTTACAATCAATTTTGAGATTATAAAACAATTT
>NW_018401119.1:1654-1810 GCF_002168275.2 Theobroma umbraticum | reverse complement strand
TTAACTTAAAATTAATTATGAAATTATAAAACTTTTTAAAGCGAGTAATAAGGCCTTTGAAGGAATGGGTTACTATAAATAGATATTTCTTGCCAATGAACGCCTTTTTCTTTACGTTTCTTTTGTAAACATTAAACAATAATCTGTTTTAACCAA
>NW_018401119.1:1527-1644 GCF_002168275.2 Theobroma umbraticum | reverse complement strand
AAATTCAACTTAAAATCAATTTTGAGATTATAAAAGCATTTAAAGCGAGTAATAAAGCTTCTGAAGGTATGGGTGACTGTAAATGAACTTTGCTTGTCAATAAATGCCTTCTTCTCT
>NW_018401119.1:1102-1427 GCF_002168275.2 Theobroma umbraticum | reverse complement strand
TAAGTTGAATTTTTTTATATTTTTGGTTAAAACAGATTATTGTTTAATGTTTACTCAAGAAACGTAAAGAAAAAGGCGTTCATTGGCAAGAAATGTCTATTTATAGTAACCCATTCCTTCAAAAGCCTTATTACTCGCTTTAAAAAGTTTTATAATTTCATAATTAATTTTAAGTTAAATTTTTTTACATTTTTGGAAAAAACAGACTATAATTGAATGTCTACTTCAAGAAATGTCGAAAAAAAGGCATTGATTAGCAAGAAAAGTCCACTTATAGTGACCCATTCCTTCAAAAGCCTTATTACTCACTTTAAATTGTTTTATA
>NW_018401119.1:0-807 GCF_002168275.2 Theobroma umbraticum | reverse complement strand
TTTTACATTTTTGGCTAATTCGGCTATAATTGATTGTCTACCTTGAGAAACTTGAAAAAAAAGCATTCATTAGCAAGAATTTTTTATTTATAGTCACCCATTCCTTCAAAAGCCTTATTACTCACATGAAATGGTTTTATAATCTCAAAATTAATTTTAAATATAGTTTTTTATTTTTTTTTAACAAAGATTATAATTGAATGTCCACCTCTAGAAATGTGATGAAGAAGGCATTCATTGACAAGAAATGTCCATTTTTAGTCACTCATTCCTTTAAAAGCCTTATTACTCACTTTAAATGGTTTTATAATCTCAAAATTGATTTTAAGTTGAATTTTTTTACATATTTGGTTAAAACAGATTATAATTGAATGTCTATCTTGAGAAACGAGAAGAAAAAGGTATTTATTGATAAGCAAAGTTCATTTCAGTCACTCATAGCTTCAGAAGCCTTATTACTCGCTTTAAATGGTTTTATAATCTCAAAATTAATTTTAAGTTGAATTTTTTTACATTTTTGGTTAAAATAGATTATTGTTGAATGTTTACCTTAAGAAACATAAAGAAAAAGGTATTCATTGTCAAGAAATGTCCATTTATAGTCACTCATTCCTTCAAAAGCCTTATTACTCGCTTTAAATGGTTTTATAATTTCATAATTGATTTTACGTTGAATTTTTTTACATTCTTGGCTAAAACAGGCTATAATTGAACGTCTATCTCAGGAACCATAGAAAAAAAGGCATTTATTAACAACAAAATTCTATTTATAGTCACTCATTCCTTCAAAAGCCTTATTACTCACTT
>NW_018401118.1:2748-2959 GCF_002168275.2 Theobroma umbraticum | reverse complement strand
TAAAACCATTTAAAGCAAGTAATAAGGCTTTTGAGGGAATGGGTGAATATAAATAGACTTTTCTGGCCAATGAATGCCTTTTTCTTTGTATTTCTTTAGGTAAACATTCAATTATAATCTATTTTTACTAATAATATAAAAAAAATTGAACCTAAAGTCATTTATGAGATTATAAAACTATTTAAAGCGAGTAATAAGGCTTTTGAAGGAA
>NW_018401118.1:2610-2734 GCF_002168275.2 Theobroma umbraticum | reverse complement strand
GGACGTTTCTTACCAATCAATGCTTTTTTCTTTACGTTTCTTGAAGTAGACATTTAATTATAGTCTGTTTTAATACAAATATAAAGAAATTGAACTTAAAATCAATTATGAGATTATAAAACCA
>NW_018401118.1:2416-2600 GCF_002168275.2 Theobroma umbraticum | reverse complement strand
GTAATAAGGCTTTTGATGGAATGGGTGACTATAAATGGACTTTCTTGTCAATGAATGCCTTTTTTTCACCTTCAAGAGGTAGACTTTCAATTATAATCTGGTTTAACTAAAAATGTTAAAAAAAATTGAGCTTAAAATTAATTTTTAGATTGTAAAACCATTTAAAGTGAGTAATAAGGCTTTT
>NW_018401118.1:1677-1877 GCF_002168275.2 Theobroma umbraticum | reverse complement strand
AATTTTGAGATCGTAAAACCATTTAAAGTGAGTAATAGAGCTTTTGAAGGAATGAGTGATTATAAATGGACTTGTCTTGCCAATGAATGAATTTTTGTTCACGTTTCTCAAGGTAGTATTGAATTATAGTCTGTTTTAATGAAAATTGTAAAACAATTGAACTTAAAATCAATTATGAGATTATAAAACCATTTAAAGCG
>NW_018401118.1:1279-1534 GCF_002168275.2 Theobroma umbraticum | reverse complement strand
CAATGAATGGCTTTTTCTACATGTTTCTCAAGACAAGCATTCAATTATAATCTATTTTAAAGAAAAATATAAAAAAATTCAAATTGAAATCAATTATGAGATTATAAAATTATTTAAAGCCAATAATAAAGCTTGTGAAGGTATGAGAGACTATAAATAGACTTTTTTTTAAAATAAATGAGTTTTTTTACACGTTTCTCAAGATAAACATTCAAGTATAGTCTGTTTTGACAAAAAATGTAAAAAATTCAACTT
>NW_018401118.1:1099-1257 GCF_002168275.2 Theobroma umbraticum | reverse complement strand
AACCATTTAAAGCGAGTAATAAAGCTTTTGAAGGAATGAGTGACTATAAATGAATTTTTCTTGTCAATGGATGCCTTTTTCTTCACGTTTTTTAAGGTAGACATGCAATTATAATCTGTTTTAACCAAATATGTAAAAAAAATTGAACTTAGAATAAA
>NW_018401118.1:747-901 GCF_002168275.2 Theobroma umbraticum | reverse complement strand
TTCAACTTAAAATCAATTATAAGATTATAAAACCATTTAAAAAGAGTAATAAGGTTTTTGAAAGAATGAGTGACTATAAACGGACTATTATTGCCAATGAATGCCTTTTTTTCTCGTTTCTTGAGGTAGACATTCAATTATAATTGTTTTAGCC
>NW_018401118.1:584-737 GCF_002168275.2 Theobroma umbraticum | reverse complement strand
AAATAATTGAACTTAAAATCAATTTTGAGATTATAAAACTATTTGAAGTGAGTGATAAGGCTTTTGAAAGAATGAGTGACTCTAAATGGACTTTTCTTGCTAATGGATGCCTTTTCTTCATGTTTCTCGAGGTAAACATTCAATTATTGTCTC
>NW_018401118.1:171-301 GCF_002168275.2 Theobroma umbraticum | reverse complement strand
GGAGACTATAAATAAAATTTTTTTAGTAATGAACTCTTTTTTTTTCACATTTCTCAAGATAGACATTCAATTATAGTCTATTTTAAAAAAATATATAAAAAAATTCAACCTAAAATCAATTATGAGATTG
>NW_018401118.1:0-161 GCF_002168275.2 Theobroma umbraticum | reverse complement strand
TAAAGCGAGTACTAAGGCTTTTGAAGGAATGAGTGACTATAAATGGGCTTTGGTTACCAATGAATGTCTTTTTTTTCACATTTCTCGATGTAGACATTTAATTATAATCTGTTTTAACCAAAAAAGGAAAAAAAATTGAACTTAAAATAAATTTTGAGATT
>NW_018401117.1:1856-1973 GCF_002168275.2 Theobroma umbraticum | reverse complement strand
TGTAATATAAATATTGCATAATACCTAATGATAACATTACCTGAAAATGTTAGTTCGACTCAAGCTCAGACTCAACTATTGTCTCCAACGCAATATTAGTCAACTCTAAAGAATAAA
>NW_018401117.1:1662-1778 GCF_002168275.2 Theobroma umbraticum | reverse complement strand
AACCAATCTTGGGCACAAATAAGTGCTTGCACGACCTTAGGAGTCAAAGAACTCTTATATGCATCAAGCACATGGCCACAGGTACTAAAAGTAGATTTCGAAGAAACTGTTGATAC
>NW_018401117.1:1189-1320 GCF_002168275.2 Theobroma umbraticum | reverse complement strand
ACAACTCATCCATTGTTTGTGTCACCAAAGAAAACATCATTGAAGCTTGAGTAGAAAGATACATGTCTAGCAAAGTAAATTCAACATAAGAAACATTTTTCCTTGGATCAAGTATAGCAGCAATAAATAAC
>NW_018401117.1:665-815 GCF_002168275.2 Theobroma umbraticum | reverse complement strand
AATTCCATCTAGTCCCCACATCCAAACACAATAAACACTTACTCTCAACTCCCGCACTAGCAGCACATTCTTTAAACTTAGCTAATCTAGCAAGGGATTGCCTAATATATCTCACCGCCCCTCTAACACGAGCAACTGAGGAATTCATAT
>NW_018401117.1:227-378 GCF_002168275.2 Theobroma umbraticum | reverse complement strand
TTCCAATCATTATCAATAAAATGGGCAGTTAGACACATATAATTAATTCTTTGATCGAAGTCCATGTGTCAGTGGTGAGACACATTCTACCAAGACATAATCTTAACAATTTTCTCATTTGAGTTTTTTCATCAGTATAAACCTTATAACA
>NW_018401117.1:0-217 GCF_002168275.2 Theobroma umbraticum | reverse complement strand
CATCTCAGCTAAACTCCTCCTAATCCCTCTTGATCAAACTTCCAATTACCCAACCCATCCCCTCCCGATGCAAGAACTAATTCCATCTGCTTGTTCTCCTCACTATCAGTTACCAATTTCAACTTAGGACAAACTTTAATATGATTTTTCAAAGAAGATGTTTCATTCTTTTTTGCATCAGCACACAATTCTTTACCACAATGAGAACATTTAGCTT
>NW_018401116.1:1086-1324 GCF_002168275.2 Theobroma umbraticum | reverse complement strand
ATAACCTGTTCTAGCCAAAAATGTAAAAAAATTCAACCTAAAATCAATTATGAGCTTATAAAATTATTTAAAGTGAGTAATAAGGCTTTTAAAGGAATGGGTGCCATAAGTAAACTTTTCTTACGAATGAATGTGTTTTTCTTCATGTTTCTCAAGGTAGACATTCAATTATTAACTTTTTTAATCAAATATGTAAAAACATTCAACTTGAAATTAATTATGAGATTATAAAACCATT
>NW_018401116.1:908-1076 GCF_002168275.2 Theobroma umbraticum | reverse complement strand
AACAAGGCTTTTGAAGGAATGAGAGACTACAAATGGACTTTTCTTCTAAATGAATGGCTTTTTGCTATCGTTTCCTAAGGTAGGCATTCAATTATGGTCTATTTTAATGAAAAAATAAAAAAATTCAACCTAAAATCAATTATGAGATTATAAAACCATTTAAAGTGA
>NW_018401116.1:385-560 GCF_002168275.2 Theobroma umbraticum | reverse complement strand
CTATTTAAAGTGAGTAATAAGACTTTTGAAGGAATGGGTGACTATAAATGGACTCTTCTTGCTAATGAATGTCTTTTTTTCACTTTTCTCGAGGTAGACATTCAATTATAATCTATTTTAAGTTAAAATGTAAAAAAATTCAACTTAAAATCAATTTTGAGATTATAAAACCTTT
>NW_018401116.1:150-375 GCF_002168275.2 Theobroma umbraticum | reverse complement strand
AATAAGGCTTTTGAAGGAATGAGAGACTATAAATGGACTTTTCTTTTAAATGAATGGCTTTTTCTACACATTTCCTAAGATAGGCATTCGATGATAATCTATTTTAACAAAAAATGTAAAAAATTTAACTTAAAATCAATTAAGAGATTCCAAAACCATTTAAAGCGAGTAGTAAGACTTTTGAAGGAATGGGTGACTATTAATAGACTTTTCTTACCAATGAAT
>NW_018401116.1:0-140 GCF_002168275.2 Theobroma umbraticum | reverse complement strand
TCATGTTTCATGAGGTACATAACCAATTATAATCTTTTTTTGCCAAAAATGTAAAAAATATTGAACTTAAAATCAATTATGAGATTATAAACCATTTAAAGCGAGTAATAAGGGTTTTGAAGGAATAGGTGACTATAAAT
>NW_018401115.1:3905-3983 GCF_002168275.2 Theobroma umbraticum | reverse complement strand
TTTAATCAAAAATATAAAAAAATTCAACTTAAAACTAATTATGAGATTATAAAATAATTTAAAGTGAGTAATAAGCCT
>NW_018401115.1:3739-3895 GCF_002168275.2 Theobroma umbraticum | reverse complement strand
TAGGTGACTATAAATGGACTTTTTTTCTTAATGAATGGATTTTTTACACGTTTCTCGAGGTAAATATTCAATTACAGTCTATTTAATAAAAAATGTACAAATATTCAACTTAAAATCAAATATGAGATTATAAAACCATTAAAAGCGGGTAATAAG
>NW_018401115.1:3312-3508 GCF_002168275.2 Theobroma umbraticum | reverse complement strand
AAATGTAAAAAAATTAAACTTAAAATCAATTATGAGGTTATAAAACCGTTTAAAATGAGTAATAAGGATTTTTAAAGAATCAGTGACTCTAAATGGACTTTTCTTGTCAATGAATGCTTGTTACTTCACGTTTCTCAAGTTGGACATTCAATTATAGTATATTTTAATCAAAAATGTAAAAAAATTCAACTTAAAA
>NW_018401115.1:3086-3267 GCF_002168275.2 Theobroma umbraticum | reverse complement strand
TTTTGAAGGAATGAGTGACTATAAATGGACTTTTCTTCTCAATCAATAGCTTTTCTACACCTTTCCTGAGGCAGGCTTTTAATTATTATCTATTTTAAAGAAAAATATAAAAAAATTTAACTTAGACTCGATTATGAGATTATAAAACTATTTAAAGCGGGTAATAAGAGTTTTCAAGGAA
>NW_018401115.1:2670-2833 GCF_002168275.2 Theobroma umbraticum | reverse complement strand
TTGTCAATGAATGCTTGTTTCTTCACGTTTTTTGAGGTAGACATTCAATTATATCATGTTTTAATCAAAAATATAAAAAAACTCAACTTAAAATCAATTCTGAGATTATAAAACCATTTAAAGCGAGTAACAAACCTTTTGAAGGAATGGGTGACTCTAAATG
>NW_018401115.1:2141-2251 GCF_002168275.2 Theobroma umbraticum | reverse complement strand
AGTGACTATAAATAGACTTTTGTTCTCAATGAATGGCTTTTTCTATACATTTTCTAAGGCAGACTTTCAATTATAGTCTGTTTTAACAAAAAATGTAAAAAAATTCAACT
>NW_018401115.1:1793-1930 GCF_002168275.2 Theobroma umbraticum | reverse complement strand
TAAGCCTTTTGAAGGAATGAGTGACTATAAATAAACTTTTCTTCTCAATGAATGTCTTTTTTTGCACACTTCTTAAGATAGACATTCAATTATAGTCTGTTTTAACAAAAAATGTAAAAACATTGAACTTAAAATCA
>NW_018401115.1:1246-1385 GCF_002168275.2 Theobroma umbraticum | reverse complement strand
GAGTAATAAGCCTTTTGAAGTAATGGGTGACTATAAATGAACTTTTCTTCTCAATGAATAGCTCTTTTTGCATGTTTCTTAGGGTAGGCATTTAATTATAGTCTGTTTTAACCAAAAATATAAAAAAATTCAACTTAAA
>NW_018401115.1:0-1198 GCF_002168275.2 Theobroma umbraticum | reverse complement strand
GACATTCAATTATTGTCTGTTTTAAAGAAAAATGTAAAACAATTCAACTTAAAAAAAATTATGAGACTATAAAATCATCTAAACCGAGTAATAAGGCTTTTGAAAGAATGGGTCACTAAAAATGGATTTTTCTTTTCAATGAATAGCTTTTTCTAAACCTTTCTGAGGCAGGCCTTCAATTATAGTCTGTTTTAATGAAAAATGTAAAAAAATTCAACTTAAAATCAATTATGAGATTATAAAACCATTTAAAGCGGGTAATAAGGCTTTTGAAGGAATGAGTGACTATAAATGAACTTTTTTTTGTCAATGAATAGCTTTTTCTACACGTTTTCCAAGGTAGATAATCACTTATAGTCTATTTTAATAAAAAATGTAAAATAATTCAACTTAAAATCAATTACGAGATTATAAAATCGTTTAAAACGAGTAATAAGTTTTCAGAAAGAATGGGTGACTATAAATGGTCTCTTTTTCTTAATGAATGGCTTTTTTTGCACATTTCTCGAGGTAAACATTCAGTTGCAGTCTATTTTAATAAAAAAAAGTAAAAAAATTCAACTTAAAATTAATTATGAAATTATAAAATCATTAAAAGTGGGTAATAAGCCTTTTGAAAGAATGAGTGACCATAAATGAGCTTTTCTTCTAAATGAATGGTTTTTTTTGCATGTTTCTCGAGGTATACAATCAATTACAATATGTTTTAAAAACAATGTAAAAAAATTAAACTTGAAATCAATTATGAGATTATAAAACCGTTTAAAACGAGTAATAAGGTTTTTGAAAGAATGGGTGACTCTAAATAGACTTTTCTTGTTAATGAATGCTTGTTACTTCACGTTTCTCGAGTTAGACATTCAATTATAGTATGTTTTAATCAAAAATGTAAAAAAATTCAACTTAAAATCAATTATGAGATTATAAAACTATTTAAAGAGAGTAATAAGCCTTCTGAAGGAATGAGTGACTATAAATGGACTTTTCTTCACGATCAATAGCTTTTCCTACACCTTTCCTAAGGCAGGCTTTCAATTATAGTCTGTTTTAAAGAAAAATGTAAAAAAATTCAACTTAAAATCGATTATGAGATTATAAAACTATTTAAAGCTGGTAATAAGACTTTTGATGGAATGAGTGACTATAAATAGATTTTTTTTCTCAATGAATGGCTTTTTTTGCACGTTTCCCTAGTCAG
>NW_018401114.1:1149-1261 GCF_002168275.2 Theobroma umbraticum | reverse complement strand
GCTTTTCTTACCAATGAATGCTTTTTTCTTCACGTTTCTTGAGGTAGACATTTAGTTATAGTCTGCTTTAACAAAAAATATTAAAAAATTCAACTTAAAATCAATTATGAGA
>NW_018401114.1:211-666 GCF_002168275.2 Theobroma umbraticum | reverse complement strand
TGAAGGAATAGGAAACCATATATGGGCTTTTCTTGCCAATGAATATTTTTTTTTTCATGTTTCTCAAGGTAGACATTCAGTTGTAGTCTATTTTAACCAAACATTTTAAAAAATTCAACCTAAAATTAATTATGAGATTATGAAATCATTTAAACCGTGTAATAAGGCTTTTTAAGAAATGGGTGGCTATAAATGAACTTTTCTTGCCAATGAATACTTTTTTCTTCACGTTTTTCAAAGTAGACATTCAATTATTATCTGTTTTTACCAATAATGTAAAAAAACTTGAACCTAAAATCAATTTTAAGTTTAGAAATCCATTTAAAGCGAGTAATAAGGCTTTTAAAAGAAGAGGAGACTATAAATAAGCTTTTCTTACCAATGAATGCTTTTTTCTTCACGTTTCTCGAGGTAGACATTTAGTTGTAGTCTGCTTTAACCAAAAATATTAAAAA
>NW_018401114.1:0-134 GCF_002168275.2 Theobroma umbraticum | reverse complement strand
GTGACTATAAATAGACTTTTCTTGCTAATGAATGCTTTTTTCTTTACGTTTCTTCAGGTACATAATCAATTATAGTGTGTTTTAACTGAAAATATAAAAAATTCAACTTAAAATCAATTATAAGATTATAAAAC
>NW_018401113.1:2541-2683 GCF_002168275.2 Theobroma umbraticum | reverse complement strand
TAAATGAAACCATTTAAAGCGAGTAATAAGTGTTTTGAAGGAATGGGTGACTCTCAATAGACTTTTCTTGCCAATGAATGCTTGTTTTTTCACGTTTCTTGAGATAAACATTCAATTATAGTATGCTCTAATCAAAAATGCA
>NW_018401113.1:1814-1968 GCF_002168275.2 Theobroma umbraticum | reverse complement strand
ATAAGGCTTTTGAAGGAATAGGTGACTATAAATGGACTTTTCTTCTCTATGAATGGCTTTTTCTACACGTTTCTAGAGATAAACATTCAATTATTGTCTCTTTTAAAGAAAAATGTAAAACAATTCAACTTAAAATCAATTATGAGATTATAAA
>NW_018401113.1:1400-1514 GCF_002168275.2 Theobroma umbraticum | reverse complement strand
ATAAGCTTTTTGAAGGAATGGGTGACTCTAAATGGATTTCTCTTACCAATGAATTCTTGTTTCTTCATATTTCTTGAGGCAGACGTTCAATTATAGTATGTTTTAATCAAAAAT
>NW_018401113.1:872-1033 GCF_002168275.2 Theobroma umbraticum | reverse complement strand
TTCAACTTAAAATCAATTATGAAATTATAAAACTATTTAAAACGAGTAATAAGCTTTTTGAGGGAATGAGCTACTCAAAATAGACTTTTCTTATCAATGAATGCTTTTTTCTTCACGTTTATTGAGGTAGACAATCAATTATAGTCTGTTTTAACAAAAAA
>NW_018401113.1:540-653 GCF_002168275.2 Theobroma umbraticum | reverse complement strand
AGATTATAAAATTATTTAAAGCGAGTAATAAGCCTTTTGAAGAAATGAGTGACTTTAAGTGGACTTTTCTTGTCAATGAATGCTCGTTTCTTCGCATTTCTCGAGGTAGACAT
>NW_018401113.1:297-420 GCF_002168275.2 Theobroma umbraticum | reverse complement strand
TTTGAAGGAATGAGTGACTATAAATGGACTTTTCTTCTCAACAAATGGCTTTTTGCATGTCTCTCAAGATAAACAATCAATTATAGTTTGTTTTAACAAAAAATGTAAAAAAATTCAACTTAA
>NW_018401113.1:0-110 GCF_002168275.2 Theobroma umbraticum | reverse complement strand
AGGAATGGGTGACTCTAAATAGACTTTTCTTGCCAATAAATACTTGTTTCTTCAAATTTCTTGTGATAAACATTCAGTTATAGTATGTTCTAATCAAAAATGTAAAAAAT
>NW_018401112.1:2776-2913 GCF_002168275.2 Theobroma umbraticum | reverse complement strand
TATGAGATTACATATGCATTAAATGACAACATATATTCCTAGACCAATCCAATTTGCTCAAGGGCATATACCAACATCCATCTCAACATGTCACTTCGTTGAGTCTTTATGGGCCTTCCACCTTTAAGTCTGATTTG
>NW_018401112.1:2629-2766 GCF_002168275.2 Theobroma umbraticum | reverse complement strand
GGTAGGCACGATGTGCCATTTGAACTATTTAAGGGTTGTTATGTGTGAACCCAAATTGATGGCCAATGTATGGCTTTATGTACAATTGTATGGATCGTGAGCCAAGGATAATGCAATATACTTGAAATTGTTACAAA
>NW_018401112.1:2233-2444 GCF_002168275.2 Theobroma umbraticum | reverse complement strand
CAATTAGATGTATGCATTGGGAAACGTGAAGTGGTTGCAATCTATTGACAAGAATAGTCCATTTATAGTCACTCATCCCTTCAAAAGCCTTGATATTCACTTTATATTATTTTATAATCTTATAAATGATTTTAAATCAAATATTTGTGAATTTTAATTAAAACAGATCATATTTGCAAGTTTGCATTTGGAAACATGAAGTGGATGTGAT
>NW_018401112.1:1959-2126 GCF_002168275.2 Theobroma umbraticum | reverse complement strand
TAAAACATATCATAATTGGATGTTTGCATGGGGAACCATGAATCGAAAGCCATCTATTGAGAACAAAAGGTTCATTTATAGTCACTCAAACCTTCACAAGCATTGTTACTCTTTTTAAATAGTTTTGTATTCTCATAAATTACTTTAAATTGGAATTTTTTCATTTT
>NW_018401112.1:1821-1942 GCF_002168275.2 Theobroma umbraticum | reverse complement strand
CCATTGATAGGAAAACTCATTTGATAGTCATTCATGTCGTCGAAAGGCTAATCAATCACTTTAAATAATTTTGTAATCTTATAAATGATTTTAAATCAAAAGCTTTCCCATATTTAGGTAA
>NW_018401112.1:1271-1426 GCF_002168275.2 Theobroma umbraticum | reverse complement strand
TTTTTTATTTTTGGTTAAAATAGATAATAATTGGATTTTTGCATTAGAAAATATGTATCCATTGAGAAGAAAAGTTCATTTATAGTCATTAATGCCTTTAAAAGCCTTATCACTCGCTTTGAATTGTTTAAATATCATATAAATGATGTTAAATC
>NW_018401112.1:1137-1261 GCF_002168275.2 Theobroma umbraticum | reverse complement strand
TCATTTTTACTTAACACATATCATATTTGGACATTTGCATTAGGTTACGTGGAATAGATGCCATCTATTAACAAGAAATGTAACACCCCTAACTTTTGCTATGGCCTTTATGTGAAGTGAGCCA
>NW_018401112.1:727-927 GCF_002168275.2 Theobroma umbraticum | reverse complement strand
GATGCATGTCTGAGAATATAGTTATGAGGATTTTGAATTATATAAGTTATTGGAAGTATGAGATTAACAAGGAATGGACTTTTGGGTGTTAAGTTGGATTTTTGAATGATTTAGAAAGCTTAAAACTACCTATATGGAAAAATGTATTGATACATCTCCTTATGTATAGATACATTTTTGGCAAGAAGAATAATATGAAG
>NW_018401112.1:509-717 GCF_002168275.2 Theobroma umbraticum | reverse complement strand
GAATACTATCTATACATTTGAGGATGTATCGATAGATTTGGTCAAAGATAAACATATATCAATACATTTAAAGCAGAGAACACTTGAGACCATTTTGCCTAAAACGTATCGATACATTGCCTCAATGTGTCCATACATTTATTCAAAATTAGGGTAAATGTATTGATACATTGCCAAATGTATCAATAGATCAGAGAGAAAAGGCAAA
>NW_018401112.1:0-168 GCF_002168275.2 Theobroma umbraticum | reverse complement strand
CCATTACAACCTATTTAAGCTAGATCCAAGCTTGGAAAATGATTTGGAGGTAAGATTACACATTTTTACTCATTGATTTTTGATTAAATCGATTAATAACCTTGGCTCTAAATCTTTTTAGATTTGGTCAAACTCTCTCCTTTTGAGTTTATTAGAGACTTAAAGTCT
>NW_018401111.1:2185-2367 GCF_002168275.2 Theobroma umbraticum | reverse complement strand
AAATAGTTTTATAATCTCATAATTGATTTTAAGTTCAATTTTTTTTATATTTTTTGTTAAAACATACTATAATTGAATGTCTGCCTTAGCAAACATGCAGAAAAAGCTATTTATTGAGAACAAAAGTACATTTATAGTCACCCATTCCTTCAAAAGTCTTATTGCTCGGTTTAAATTGTTTT
>NW_018401111.1:1739-1946 GCF_002168275.2 Theobroma umbraticum | reverse complement strand
TACTTGCTTTAAATGGTTTTATATTCTCATAATTGATTTTAAGTTTAACTTTCTTTATATTTTCTGTTAAAACAGACTATAATTGAATGTCTGTCTCGGGAAACATTTAGAAAAAGCTATTCATTGAGAATAAAAGTCTATTTATAGTCACCCATTCCTTCAAAAGCCTTTTTTACTTGGTTTAAATTATTTTATAATCTCATAATT
>NW_018401111.1:1600-1729 GCF_002168275.2 Theobroma umbraticum | reverse complement strand
TGAATTTTTTTACATTTTTATTTAAAACAGACTATAATTAAAGGCTTGTCTCGAGAAACATGCAAAAAAAGCTATTAATTGAGAAAAAAGTCCATTTATAGTCACCCATTCCTTTAAAAGGCTTATTAC
>NW_018401111.1:998-1129 GCF_002168275.2 Theobroma umbraticum | reverse complement strand
AGACTAAAAGTGATTGTTTGCCTTGAGAAACGTGTAGAAAAAGCCATTTTTTGAGAAAAAAAGTTCATTTATAGTCCCTCATTCCTTCGAAAGCCTTGTTACCTACTTCAAATGATTTTATAATCTCATAA
>NW_018401111.1:721-908 GCF_002168275.2 Theobroma umbraticum | reverse complement strand
TCTCATAATTGATTTTAAGATGAACGTTTTTACATTTTTCTTTAAAACAGATAACAATTGAATGTCTATCTCAAGAAACGAGTAGAAAAAGTCATTCATTGATATGAAAAGTCCATTTAGAGTCACCAATTCTTTCAAAAGGCTTTTTACTCGCTTTAAATGGTTTTATAATCTCATAATTGATTTT
>NW_018401111.1:435-624 GCF_002168275.2 Theobroma umbraticum | reverse complement strand
TTTATAATCTCATAATTCATTTTAAGTTGAATTTTTTTACATTTTTGGTTAAAAGAGACTATAATTAAATGCTTGCCTTGACAAACATGCAAAAAAAGCTTTTCATTGAGAAAAAAAGTCCATTTATAGTCACCTATTCGTTCAAAAGGCTTATTACTCACTTTAAATGGTTTTATAATCTCATAATTG
>NW_018401111.1:310-423 GCF_002168275.2 Theobroma umbraticum | reverse complement strand
GAAACGTGAAGAAACAAACATTCATTGACAAGAAAAGTCTTTTTAGACTCACTCATTCCTTCAAAAGGGTTATTACTTGCTTTAAATAGTTTATAATCTCATAATTGATTTTA
>NW_018401111.1:130-300 GCF_002168275.2 Theobroma umbraticum | reverse complement strand
TTTTACATTTTTTGTGAAAACAGACTATAATTGAATGTCTGCCTGGAGAAACGTCTAAAAAAAGCCATTCATTGGGAAGGAAAGTTCATTTATAGTCACTCATTCCTTTAAAAGATTTATTACTCACTTTAAATGGTTTTATAAACTCATAATTGATTTTAAGTTGAATT
>NW_018401111.1:0-113 GCF_002168275.2 Theobroma umbraticum | reverse complement strand
AAAACATACTATAATTGAATGTCTACCTTGAGAAACGTGAAGAAACGAGCATTCTTTCATAAGAAAAGTCTATTTATAGTCACTCATTCCTTCAAAAGTCTTATTACTCGCTT
>NW_018401110.1:1242-1363 GCF_002168275.2 Theobroma umbraticum | reverse complement strand
TTTTTATTAAAACAGGCTATAATTGAATATTTACCTCGAGAAATGTGAAGAAAACAGCATTCATTGACGAGAAAAGTCTATTTATAGCCTCTTATTCCTTAAAAAGCCTTATTACTCGCTT
>NW_018401110.1:1071-1210 GCF_002168275.2 Theobroma umbraticum | reverse complement strand
AGTTGAATTTTTTTATATTTTTATTTAAAACAGACAATAATTGAATGTCTATATCGAGAAACATTAAGCAAAAAGTATTCATTATCAAGAAAAGTCCATTTATAGTTGCTCATTCCTTTAAAAGCCTTATTACTCACTT
>NW_018401110.1:732-885 GCF_002168275.2 Theobroma umbraticum | reverse complement strand
TGATTTTAAGTTAAAATTTTTTACATTTCTGATTAAAATAGACTATAATTGAACATCTACCTTGACAAATGTAAAGGGAAAAGTATTCATTGTTAAAAGAAGTCCATTTATAACCTCTCATTCCTTTAATAGCCTTTTTACTCGTTCTAAATG
>NW_018401110.1:0-181 GCF_002168275.2 Theobroma umbraticum | reverse complement strand
TAATTTTAAGTGCAATTTTTTTATAATTTTTATTAAAAGAGACTATAATTGAATGTCTGCCTTGTGAAAAGTGATGAAAAAAGCATTCATTGGCAAGAAAAGTCTATTTTTAGCCTCTCATTCCTTTAAAAGCCTTATTACTCACTTTAAATGGTTTTATAACGTCATAATTGATTTTAAG
>NW_018401109.1:2114-2239 GCF_002168275.2 Theobroma umbraticum | reverse complement strand
CATAATTAATTTTAAGTTGAATTTTTTTACATTTTTCTTTAAAACAGATAATAAATGAATGTCTAGCTCTAGAAACATGCAGAAAAAGCAATTGATTGGGAAGAAAAGTCTATTTATAGTCACCC
>NW_018401109.1:1991-2104 GCF_002168275.2 Theobroma umbraticum | reverse complement strand
TATCTTGAGAAACATGCAAAAAAAAGCCATTAAATGAGAAGAAAAGTCCTGTTATAGTTACTCATTCCTTCAAAAGGCTTATTACTCGATTTAAATAGTTTTATAATCTCATA
>NW_018401109.1:1585-1823 GCF_002168275.2 Theobroma umbraticum | reverse complement strand
ATTTTAACTTAAATTTTTTTACATTTTTGGTTAAAACATACTATAATTGAATGTTGACCTTGAGAAACATGAAGGAACAAGTATTCTTTGATAACAACAGTCCATTTAGAGTCACCCATTCCTTCGAAAAGCTTATTACTCGCTTTAGACGGTTTTATAATCTCGTAATTGATTTTAAGTTGAATTATTTTATATTTTTTCTTAAAACAGACTCTAAGTGATTGTCTACCTCAGGAAA
>NW_018401109.1:1173-1436 GCF_002168275.2 Theobroma umbraticum | reverse complement strand
TGAAAGGTATAGAAAAAGCCATTCATTGAGAAGAAAAATCCATTTTTAGTCACTTATTCTTTCGAAAGCTTTATTACTCAGTTTAAATGATTTTATAACCTAATAATTGATTTTAAGTTGAATTTGGTTACATTTTTTTAAAACAGACAATAATTGAATGTCTATCTTGAGAAATACAAAGAAAAAGCCATTGATTGATAAGAAAAGTATATTTAGAGTCACCCATTTCTTCAAAAGGCTTATTACTCGCTTTAAATAGTTTT
>NW_018401109.1:1022-1157 GCF_002168275.2 Theobroma umbraticum | reverse complement strand
TTTTAAGTTGAATTGTTTTACATTTTTTATTAAAATAGACTATAATTGAATGTTCACCTCAAGAAACATGCAAAAAAAGCCATTTGTTGAGAAGAAAAGTTCATTTACAGTCACTCATTCCTTCAAAAGCCTTAT
>NW_018401109.1:426-752 GCF_002168275.2 Theobroma umbraticum | reverse complement strand
TTTTATATTTTTCTTTAAAACAGACAATAATTGAATGTGTATCTCGAGAAATGTGTAGAAAAAGCTATTAATTGACAAGAAAAGTCCATTTAGAGTCACCAATTCCATCAAAAGGCTTATTACTCTTTTTAAATAGTTTAATAATCTTATAATTGATTTTAAGTAGAATTTTTTTACATTTTTTATTAAAACAAACTATAATTGAATGTTTACCTCAGGAATCATGCAAAAAAAGCCATTCATTGAAAATAAAAATCCATTTATAGTCACTTATTCCTTCAGAAGCCTTATTACCCGCTTTAAATAGTTTTATAATCTCATAATTG
>NW_018401109.1:123-262 GCF_002168275.2 Theobroma umbraticum | reverse complement strand
TAAATAGTTTTATAATCTCATAATTGATTTTAAATTAAATATTTTTACATTTTTGATTAAAACATACTATTATTGAATGTCCACCTCAAGAAATGTAAAGAAACAAGCATTCATTGACAAGAAAAGTCCATTTAGAGTC
>NW_018401109.1:0-113 GCF_002168275.2 Theobroma umbraticum | reverse complement strand
GAATTTTTTTACATTTTTGAGTAAAACATACTATAATTGAATGTCTACCTCATGAAACATGAAGAAACAAGAATTCTTTGACAAGAAAAGTCCATTTAGAGTCACCCATTCCT
>NW_018401108.1:2106-2239 GCF_002168275.2 Theobroma umbraticum | reverse complement strand
TTTATAACCTCATAATTGATTTTAATTTGAATTTTTTTATTTTTTTTATTAAAACAAATTATAATTGAATGTTTATCTTGAGAAACATGATTTAAATTTTATAATTTGAATTTTATAACCTCATACCTTCGAA
>NW_018401108.1:1565-1680 GCF_002168275.2 Theobroma umbraticum | reverse complement strand
TTTAAGTTAAATTTTTTTATAATTTATATTAAAACAGATTATAATTGAATGTTTTCCTTGGGAAACATGAAGAAAAAGATATCCATTAGCAAGAAAAGTCCATTTATAGTCACTC
>NW_018401108.1:1097-1258 GCF_002168275.2 Theobroma umbraticum | reverse complement strand
ATTGAATGTCTGCATTGTGAAACGTGAAGAAGAAGATATCCATTGGCAAGAAAAGTCCATTTATAGTAACTTATACCCTCGAAAGCCTTATTACTCGCTTTAAATAATTTTTTAATCTCATAATTAGTCTTAAGTTAAACTTTTTTATGTTTTTTTATTAA
>NW_018401108.1:749-868 GCF_002168275.2 Theobroma umbraticum | reverse complement strand
AGTTTGAATTTTTTTATATTTTTTATTAAAACAGATTATAATTGAATGTCTACAATAAGAAATGGGAAGAAAAAGATATCCATTGGCAAGAAAAGTCCATTTATAGTAACTCATGCCTT
>NW_018401108.1:408-572 GCF_002168275.2 Theobroma umbraticum | reverse complement strand
CTTTTTTATATTTATTATTAAAACAGATTATAATTATATGTTTACCTCAAGAAATGTAAAGAAAAATATATCCATTAGCAAGAAAAGTTCATTTATAGTCATCCATGCCTTCAAAAGCTTTATTACTCGCTTTAAATACTTTTTTAATCTCATAATTAGTTTTA
>NW_018401108.1:281-398 GCF_002168275.2 Theobroma umbraticum | reverse complement strand
TTTTATATTTTTATTAAAACAGATTATAATTGAATGTCTACCTCAAAAAATGAAAAGAAAATAATATCCATTGGGAAGAGAAGTCCATTTATAATCACACATGCCTTCAAAAGCCTT
>NW_018401108.1:101-266 GCF_002168275.2 Theobroma umbraticum | reverse complement strand
TGATTTTATAACCTCATAATTGATTTTAATTTTAATTTTTTTATAATTTTTATTCAAATAGATTATAATTAAATTTTTACCTTGAGAAACGTGAAGAAATGATATCCATTAGGAAGAAAAGTCCATTTATAGTCACTCATACCTTCAAAAGCCTTATTACTCGCC
>NW_018401108.1:0-91 GCF_002168275.2 Theobroma umbraticum | reverse complement strand
TTATAACCTCATAATTGATTTTAACTAGAATTTTTTAATAATTTTTATTAAAACAGATTATAATTAAATGTTTATCTCGAGACGTGAAGAA
>NW_018401107.1:1725-1849 GCF_002168275.2 Theobroma umbraticum | reverse complement strand
AAATGTAAAAAAATTCAACTTAAAATTAATTATGAGATTATAAAACCATTTAAGCGAGTAATAAGCCTTTTGAAGGAATGAGCAACTATAAATGGACTTTTCTTCTCAATCAATGGCTTTTTTT
>NW_018401107.1:1610-1715 GCF_002168275.2 Theobroma umbraticum | reverse complement strand
AGAGATAAACATTCAATTATTGTCTGTTTTAAAGAAAAATATAAAAAAATTGAACTTAAAATCATTTATAAAATTATAAAATCATTTAAAGCAAGTAATAAGACT
>NW_018401107.1:1412-1600 GCF_002168275.2 Theobroma umbraticum | reverse complement strand
TGAGTGACTATAAATGGACTTTTTTTTCTCAATGAATGGCTTTTTTTGCACGTTTCTCGAGGTAAAAAATCAATTATTGTGTGTTTTATCAAAACATGTAAAACAATTCAGCTTAAAATCAATTATGAGATTATAAACCGTTTAGAGCGAGTAATAAGCTTTTTGAAGGAATGGGTGTCTCTAAATGG
>NW_018401107.1:973-1162 GCF_002168275.2 Theobroma umbraticum | reverse complement strand
CTTAAAATCAATTATGAGATTATAAAATCATTTAAAGTGAGTAATAAGCCTTTTGAAGAAATCGGTGACTATAAATGGACTTTTCTTCTCAATGAATGGCTTTTTTTCACTTTTCTTGTGGCAGGCATTTAATTGTAGTCTGTTTTAACCAAAAATGCAAAAAAAATCAACTTAAAATCAATTATGAGA
>NW_018401107.1:267-474 GCF_002168275.2 Theobroma umbraticum | reverse complement strand
AACTTAAAATCAATTATGAGATTATAAAACCATTTAAAGCAAGTAATTAGCCTTGTGAAGGAATAAGTGATTATAAATGGACTTTTCTCCTCAATGAATAGCTTTTTTTACACGTTTCTTGAGGCAGGTATTTAATTATAGTCTGTTTTAATAAAAAATGTAAAAACATTCAACTGAAAATCAATTATGAGATTATAAAACCATTTA
>NW_018401107.1:0-137 GCF_002168275.2 Theobroma umbraticum | reverse complement strand
TATGAGATTATAAAACCATTTAAAGCAAGTAATAAGCCTTTTGAAAGAATGGGTAACCATAAATGGACTTTTCTTCTAAATTTAATGGCTTTTTTTGCATGTTTCTTGAGGTAAGCATTTAATTATAGCATGTTTTA
>NW_018401106.1:998-1163 GCF_002168275.2 Theobroma umbraticum | reverse complement strand
ATTTATAAGATTATAAATCCATTTAAAGTTATTAACTAGGGTTTCGATAGCATAGGTGACGATTAATGGGCTTTTCTTATCAATGGATGACTTTTCCTTCATGTTTCCTAATGCAAACAGCTAAATAGGATCTGTTTCAACCAAAAACAAAAAAGATTTTAATTT
>NW_018401106.1:889-988 GCF_002168275.2 Theobroma umbraticum | reverse complement strand
ACAAGATTATAAAATCATTTAAAGCAAGTAATAAGGGCTTCTAAGGCATGAATGTCTATAAATTAGTTTCTAAGGCATGAATGTCTATAAATTAACTTT
>NW_018401106.1:195-321 GCF_002168275.2 Theobroma umbraticum | reverse complement strand
ATAAGTGACTATAAATGGACTTTTCTTATCAATCGATGGCTTCCACTTCATGTTCCTAATGCAAATGACCAAATCTGATTTGTTTTAATTAAAAAAGAAAAGGATTTTGGTTTAAAATCATTTATA
>NW_018401106.1:0-121 GCF_002168275.2 Theobroma umbraticum | reverse complement strand
ATAAATTATAAAATCATTTAAAGCAAGCAACAAGGGTTTTGATGACATGAGTGATAGACTTTTCTTATCAATGGATGGCATTCGCTTCACATTTCCTAATCCTAGCAAGCAAATATAATCT
>NW_018401105.1:2968-3112 GCF_002168275.2 Theobroma umbraticum | reverse complement strand
AATTCAAATTAAAATCAATTTTGAGATTATAAAACCATTTAAAGAGAGTATTAAAGCTTTTAAAGGAATAGGAGACTATAAATTGACTTTTCTTCCTAATGAATGTCGTTTCTTTCATGTTTCCTAAGGTAGGCATTCAATTAT
>NW_018401105.1:2820-2958 GCF_002168275.2 Theobroma umbraticum | reverse complement strand
AATCAAAAATGTAAAAAAGATTCAACTTAAAATTAACTATGAGATTATAAAACCATTTCAAGAGAGTAAAAAGGCTTTTGAAAGAATGGGAAACTATAAATAGTCTTTTCTTGCCAATGAATGCTTTTTTCTTCACGT
>NW_018401105.1:2731-2810 GCF_002168275.2 Theobroma umbraticum | reverse complement strand
AGACATTCAATTATAATCTGTTTTACTAAAAAATGTAAAAAAATACAACTTAAAATCAATTATAAGCTTAAAAAACCAT
>NW_018401105.1:2604-2721 GCF_002168275.2 Theobroma umbraticum | reverse complement strand
TAGTAAGCCTTTTAAAAGAACAGGAGACTATAAATTATAATCTGTTTTAACTAAAAATGTGTTTTTTTTTATGTTTCTCAAGGTAGACATTCAATTATAATTTGTTTTAACTAAAAA
>NW_018401105.1:2127-2272 GCF_002168275.2 Theobroma umbraticum | reverse complement strand
TTTAAAGCGAGCAATAAGGCTTTTAAAGGAATGAGAGACTATAAATGGACTTCTTTTGCCAATGAATGCTTCTTTCTTGATGTTTCAAAGGTAGACATTCAATTATAATCTACTTTAACAAAAAATGTACAAAGAATTCAAATTA
>NW_018401105.1:2022-2117 GCF_002168275.2 Theobroma umbraticum | reverse complement strand
TGAGATTATAAAACCATTTAAAGAGAGTAAAAAAGCTTTTAAAGGAATGAGAGACTATAAATTGACTTTTCTTGCTAATAAATGCCTTTGCCTTC
>NW_018401105.1:1566-1780 GCF_002168275.2 Theobroma umbraticum | reverse complement strand
ATTCAACTTAATATCAATTATGAGATTATAAAACCATTTACAGCGAGTAATAAGGCTTGTGAAAGAATGGGAGACTATAAATGGACTTTTCTTACCATTGAATGCTTTTTTTTTCATGTTTCTCAAGGTAGATCTACAATTTTAATCTGCTTTAACGAAAAATGTAAAAAAATTCAACTTAAAATTAATTAAAAGGTTCAAAGACCATTTAAAG
>NW_018401105.1:1334-1483 GCF_002168275.2 Theobroma umbraticum | reverse complement strand
AAATGTACAAAGAATTCAAATTAAAATCAATTTTGAGATTATAAAACCATTTAATGAGAGTAATAAGGCTTTTAAAGGAATGGGAGACTATAAAATGACTTTTCTTGCTAATGAATGCTTTTGCCTTCACGTTTCCCAAGCTAGGCATT
>NW_018401105.1:922-1013 GCF_002168275.2 Theobroma umbraticum | reverse complement strand
AGATTATAAATGGACTTTTCTTGCCAATGAATACTTTCTTCTACACGTTTCTCAAGGTAGACATTCTATTATAATCTAATTTAACCAAAAA
>NW_018401105.1:805-912 GCF_002168275.2 Theobroma umbraticum | reverse complement strand
ATGCTTTTGTCTTCGTGTCTTCCAAGGTAGGCATTTAATTATAGTCTGTTTTAATAAAAAATGTAAAAAAGAGTTAAACTTAGAATCAATTATGAGATTATTAAACC
>NW_018401105.1:659-795 GCF_002168275.2 Theobroma umbraticum | reverse complement strand
AATTATAATCTATTTTAACTAAAACTGTACAAGGAATTCAAATTAAAACAAATTTTGAGATTTTAAAACCGTGTAAAGTGAGTAATAAGGCTTTTAAAGGAATGAGAGACTATAAATTTACTTTTCTTGCTAATGA
>NW_018401105.1:0-264 GCF_002168275.2 Theobroma umbraticum | reverse complement strand
CTATAAATGGACTTTTCTTACCATTGAATGCTTTTTTGTTCATGTTTCTCAAGGTAGATATTCAATTACAATCTGCTTTAACGAAAAATGTAAAAACATTCAACTTAAAATCAATTATAAGCTTAAAAGATCATTTAAAACGAGTATTAACGCTTTTCCTTCATGTTTCCTCAGGTAGGCATTCAATTACAGTCTGTTTTAATAAAAAATGTTACAAAGATTCAACTTAAAATTAATTATGAGATTATAAAACTATTTAAAAAG
>NW_018401104.1:1125-1556 GCF_002168275.2 Theobroma umbraticum | reverse complement strand
ACTAAAAATGTAAAAAATTCAACTTAAAATCAATTATGAGATTATAAAGCCATTGAAAGTAAGTAATACGGCTTTCGAAGGCATGGGAGACTATAAATGGACTTTTGTTGCCAATGGATATCTTTTTCTTCACATTTCTTGAGGTAGGCATTTAATTATAATCTGTTTTAATAAAAAATGTAAACGAATTCAACCTAAAATTGATTATAAGATTATAAAACTATTCAAAGTGAGTAATAAAGATTTTGAAGGCATGGCTTATTATAAATAGACTTTTCTTGTCAATGGATATCTTTTTCTTTACGTCTCTTGAGGCAGACATTTAATTATTATCTGTTTCAACTAAAAATGTAAATAAATTCAACTTAAAATCAATTATGAGGTTATAAAGCCTTTGAAAGTAAGTAATAAGGCTTTCGAAGGTATGAGCG
>NW_018401104.1:791-1025 GCF_002168275.2 Theobroma umbraticum | reverse complement strand
ATAAAAAGTATAAAAAAATCAACTTAAAATCAATTATGAGATTATAAAAACATTCAAAGCAAATAATGAGGCTTTCGAAGGCATGGGTGACTATAAATGGACTTTTCTAACCAAAGGATAGTTTTTTTTATGTTTCCCGATGGAAACATGAAGATTATAATTTGTTTTAGTAAAAAAATAAAAAAATTCAACTTAAAATCAATTATGAGATTATAAAATTATTTAAAGCGATTA
>NW_018401104.1:0-375 GCF_002168275.2 Theobroma umbraticum | reverse complement strand
AATCAATTATGAGATTATAAAACCATTTAAAGCGATTAATAAGGCTTTCGAAGGTATGAGAGACTATAAATGGACTTTTCTTGTCAATGGATATCTTTTTCTTCATGTTTCTTGATGTAGGCGTTTAATTATAATATGTTTTAATAAATAATATAAGAAAATTCAACCTAAAATCAATTATAAGGTTATAAAATCATTTAAAGCGAGTAATAAGACTTTGAAAGACATGGGTCACTATAAATTGATTTTTCTTGAAATAGATATCTTTTTCTTCACGTTTGCTGAGCCACACATTCAATTATTTTTTGTTTCAACAAAAAATGTAAAAAAATTCAACTTAAAATTAATTATGAGATTATAAAAATATTTAAAGCG
>NW_018401103.1:906-1023 GCF_002168275.2 Theobroma umbraticum | reverse complement strand
TGGGTGACTATAAATGGACTTCTCTTGCCAATCAATGCCTTTTTCTTTATGTTTGTCGAGCTAGATATTCAATTATAGCCTGTTTAACGAAAGATATAAAAAAAATTCAACTTAAAA
>NW_018401103.1:492-896 GCF_002168275.2 Theobroma umbraticum | reverse complement strand
CATTACAAAACTATTTAAAGTGAGTAAAAATGCTTTTGAAGGTATCGGTTACTATAAATGGATTTTTCTTGCCAGTGAATACTTTTTTTTTCATGTTTCTGAAGGAAGACATTCAATCCTAGTCTGTTTTAACCAAAACTGTTCAAAGAATTCAAATTTAAATCAACTTTGAGATTATAAAACCATTTAAAGTGATTAATAAAGCTTTTGAAGGAATGGGTGACTATAAATGGACTTGTCTTGCCAATCAATGTTCTCTTCTTTATCTTTCTCAGGGTAGACGTTCAATTATAATATGTTTTAACTAGAAAATCAAAAAAAATTGAACTTAAAATCAATTTTGAGATTACAAAACTATTTAAAGTTATTAATAAGGCTTTTGAAGCAATGGGTGACTATAAATA
>NW_018401103.1:214-352 GCF_002168275.2 Theobroma umbraticum | reverse complement strand
ATTGAGTAATAAGGCTCTTGAAGGAATGAGTGACTATAAATGGACTTTTCTTACCAATTCATGCTCTCTTCTTTATGTTTCTTGGGGTAGACATTCAATTGTAATATGTTTTAACCAGAAAAGCAAAAAAAATTGAAC
>NW_018401103.1:114-204 GCF_002168275.2 Theobroma umbraticum | reverse complement strand
TTTTGAGATTATAAAACTATTTAAAGTGATTAATAAGGCTTTTGTAGCAATGGTTGACTATAAATAGACTTTTCTTGCCAATGAATACTC
>NW_018401103.1:0-104 GCF_002168275.2 Theobroma umbraticum | reverse complement strand
GTTTCTCATGGTAGACATTCAATTGTTGTGTATTTTTACCAAAAATGTAGAAAACATTCAAATTTAAATCAATTTTGAGATTATAAAACTATTTAAACTGAGTA
>NW_018401102.1:63707-63829 GCF_002168275.2 Theobroma umbraticum | reverse complement strand
AAAGGTATGGGTGACTATAAATAGACTTTTCTTGCTAACGAATGCTTTTTTCTTCATGTTTCTCGAGGTCGACGTTCAATTATAATTTTTTTTAGCTACAAATGTAAAAAAATTCAATTTAA
>NW_018401102.1:63399-63697 GCF_002168275.2 Theobroma umbraticum | reverse complement strand
GAGATTATAAAACCATTTAAAGTTAGTATTAAGGCTTTTGAAGGAATAGGTGACTGTAAATGGGCTTTTCTTGTCAATGAATTTTTTTCACGTCTCCCAAGGGAGACATTCAATTGTAATATGTTCTAACGAAAGATGTAAAAAAATTCAACCTAAAATTAATTATAAGATTATAAAACCATTCAAAGTGAGTAATAAGTCTTTTGAAGGAATGGGTGAATTCTAATAGACTTTTCTTAGCAATGAATGCCTTTTTCTTCATGGTCCTTGAGATAGACATTCAATTATAATCTGTTTT
>NW_018401102.1:63307-63389 GCF_002168275.2 Theobroma umbraticum | reverse complement strand
GTACAAAGAATTCAAATTAAAATCAATCATGAGATTATAGAACCATTTAAAGCAAGTAATAAGGTTTTTAAAAGAATGGGTG
>NW_018401102.1:63146-63297 GCF_002168275.2 Theobroma umbraticum | reverse complement strand
GACTTTTCTTACCAATGAATGCCTTTTTCTTCACGTTTCTCAAGGTAGATATTTAATTATAATATGTTTTATCTAAAAATATAAAAAAATTGAACTAAAAATCAATTTTGAGATAATAAAATCGTTTAAAATGAGTAATAAGGCTTTTGAA
>NW_018401102.1:62347-62469 GCF_002168275.2 Theobroma umbraticum | reverse complement strand
TTAACTAAAAATGTACAAAGAATTCAACTTAAAATCAATTTTGAGGTTATAAAATCGTTTAAAGTGACTAATAAGGCTTTTGAAGGAATGAAAGACTATAAATGGACTTTTCTTACAAATGA
>NW_018401102.1:61683-61808 GCF_002168275.2 Theobroma umbraticum | reverse complement strand
CACCCCGTAACCTCATTTAATGATTGATGAGACTCTATTGAGAATAATAAAGGGTATTTAAGGTAAGTTTGAGTGTCAGAGAACGACGAGGGGTGAAAAGAATATTTTTGAATAAAATAATATTT
>NW_018401102.1:61567-61673 GCF_002168275.2 Theobroma umbraticum | reverse complement strand
AATAATATTAAAATATTAATATTTTATTCATCATTGGAGTTAGCTAAAATAGAGAGTTATAGGACTAATCCAAGTGGGAGAGGGGAAGAAAAGAGGAAAATTGGAA
>NW_018401102.1:61335-61557 GCF_002168275.2 Theobroma umbraticum | reverse complement strand
AGGTTAGAGGGAACCCGTATGCTTTGACAATATAGAGCACTATCGGGTAAGTATATATTTAAATATTATGGTGGCACGCGAATGAGGTACGAACCTCATATTATGTTCATCCACATGTCAAGGAAGGAAGTAGAAGAAAATTTTGAATTTTAAAAGTGATGGAAGGACTTAATAAAAAGAATGAGAACTTAGGAGGGCTAAATGGTGATTTTTCGATTTTAG
>NW_018401102.1:61195-61325 GCF_002168275.2 Theobroma umbraticum | reverse complement strand
GCTTACAAAGGAAGCTTGACCTTTTTTTCTCTCATTCTTTTCCCACATGGCCAGTCATGCATGTGATGTTGTGGAAAAAATTGATATAGGTAGAGAAGAAAAAGATGGGGAAAGAATTAAAGGGGAAAAA
>NW_018401102.1:61052-61185 GCF_002168275.2 Theobroma umbraticum | reverse complement strand
TTACCTATGTTGACTAACCAAATTTGTCTTAAAACTTCGTGAAATTTCTCCTCACTTCCATCCTTAGCCTGCCAAAAAAGGGAGAGAATTTTCTATTTTTTTTCTTCTTGACATGCTAAACACTAGAACCTTC
>NW_018401102.1:60545-60701 GCF_002168275.2 Theobroma umbraticum | reverse complement strand
GAAAGTAGGAAATTGTTAGTTGGTTGAAGGTGTGTTTATAAATTGATTTTTAAGATGTGGTTTAATTGTGGCAGCAAAGGAAATTTAGGTGTGAGAACTGGTGCCTTGAAGTGGGGAAAATCCAGCAAAAATCAGGAACTATATACTTGAATTGGT
>NW_018401102.1:60383-60535 GCF_002168275.2 Theobroma umbraticum | reverse complement strand
CATCCCAAAATTTTAAGGTGAGTAGGGGGTGTCTAATTCAAAATATCCTATAAATTGGTATGTATGTATAAATGTATTTGTGAATGTGAAATGATTTGTTTTCAATGCAAATTGTGGAAAGCATGAGCTGGTAGTGATTTTAGGAGTTTGTG
>NW_018401102.1:60107-60259 GCF_002168275.2 Theobroma umbraticum | reverse complement strand
GGAAGCAAGCTTTTCAATGTTTTGATTGTCAAAAATGTGCCTTGTGAATTTTGTAAAGTGCATTCATGAATAATTTCTTATTCACCATGCGGATTAGACATTAACCCTATGCAAAAAGATTTACATAGCAAGGGGATACAAAAGAGGTTTTA
>NW_018401102.1:59863-60088 GCF_002168275.2 Theobroma umbraticum | reverse complement strand
ATTTTGAAAATGGTTTAAAACGATCCTTTGAAAACTTGATTTGATTTTTAAATGTTTTTAAGGAACCGGGAGATTCAAGAGTAGGCCGATTGTCACTCCGGATAATTGTGACCCTTGTACACAAGTGAGCTCTAGTTAGAGAACTTTTGGGTAGCTGACGGGCTATTAGACATGGTTGGGGCCAAAGGTTTGTGATTTTAAGTGGCTAGGCCACAAATGATTATA
>NW_018401102.1:59713-59853 GCF_002168275.2 Theobroma umbraticum | reverse complement strand
ACTGCTTGATTTTTCTCCAATGTAGGCCAACATCATTGAGATAGCCATGGCATGGTATGTGGGGATCCGATGGAGCATAGCTCCCTGATGATATGACATGGAAGTGGGTCCACGTGTTGCTATTTTCGTACCTACTCAAG
>NW_018401102.1:59454-59670 GCF_002168275.2 Theobroma umbraticum | reverse complement strand
TTTTACATGATGAAAAATAATAGTTTGCTACTGCTCCTTTTTACTTATGTGACAGCACTGATTTGCTGCTATGTAGGATGATAGTCGATTACTTTAAATCCGTTTTTTTGAATGGTTAATTAGCATGAGCGTATTTAATTGCACATAAGGCACAACTTCCCATTTTTGAATAAATTGCTAGTATATGTATATTCTTATGTTTTTAAACCTTCAATT
>NW_018401102.1:59269-59403 GCF_002168275.2 Theobroma umbraticum | reverse complement strand
ATGATCACTGAGTCTATGAGACTCACCCCACTCTACTTTCTTTTGCAGATAAGTAATCAGCTTTAGGAGTTTATCAGCATCACAAGGGTGACTACGCCCTAGGTACAACATCTCCAGATTTCCACTCCGAGTCG
>NW_018401102.1:59104-59259 GCF_002168275.2 Theobroma umbraticum | reverse complement strand
TAGGGGTCATTGTGTATAAAATAATCCTGGTTGTAAAAATCGATAGTCTTTAAAGATGTAAATACTAAAGCGTAAGACTGTGTGGGAATGTTTAAATACTATGACTGGTTGTACAGGTAGTTATTACACTTAGATGTTTGTATCAAATAGTTATG
>NW_018401102.1:58900-59094 GCF_002168275.2 Theobroma umbraticum | reverse complement strand
TGTGAATATTTGATGTAAATGATTATTAGTGTTAATATGTGATATGATTTGGAGATCAAATTAAGGCCTGTTTGAGATTTGGTGGGTTCACTCACAAGTCTCGAACGTCGGTAGCGATCGAGGGGAAGAGGTTGTTATAGAATTCAACTTAAAATCAATTTTGAGAGTATAAAACCATTTAAAGCGAATAATAA
>NW_018401102.1:58653-58800 GCF_002168275.2 Theobroma umbraticum | reverse complement strand
CTTCATCTTGTACCATCAGATCAGGTTAGTGATTATAGGTACCTCTTTATTTCTCTTCTTCTTAATTGCTCAGAGTGTGCGAGACACTCTAAGGAGGTTAATCAAGCTTGGGTTAGCTTGATTGAGTGCATAGGTTTTAACTAAGCT
>NW_018401102.1:57990-58352 GCF_002168275.2 Theobroma umbraticum | reverse complement strand
TTAGATTATTCCTTATCCTACATTTAACTTCCCATCATTGAACTTAAACTTGCCCCTAAATAGAGGTCAAATCTTATAAGAGCCAAAAAGTGCTATTTAACCCCTCTAGCACATTCATTTGGAGCCAACAAGTGGTATCAGAGCTAGATCCCTCATTCTGAAGGCTTAACATCCTAAGGGAGATCCAATGGCTTTTAAAAAATCTATAGTTGCTGAGGGACAATCCGCAAACAGACCACCTTTGTTTGATGGATCGAACTACCTTTATTGGAGCATTAAAATGTCAATCTATATAATGGCAATAGATTATGAAATGTAGGATGTCATAACTGACGGACCATTCATTCCCTCAACCATAAACG
>NW_018401102.1:57833-57980 GCF_002168275.2 Theobroma umbraticum | reverse complement strand
TGAAATGATTCCTAAGCCAAGGGATGAATGGAATGAAGCTGAAATCAAAAAAGTTCAGACAAACTTTAAGGTAATAAACACTTTACATTGTGCCTTGACTCCCACTGAGTTCAACAAAGTATCAAGTTGTACCACAACTAAACAAGT
>NW_018401102.1:57719-57823 GCF_002168275.2 Theobroma umbraticum | reverse complement strand
CTTAGGATTATCCATGAAGGGACGTCTCAAGTTAAGGAGTTCAAAATAGCTCTCCTAACATACAACTATGAAATGTTTAAAATGGAACCTAGTGAAGACATCAC
>NW_018401102.1:57265-57519 GCF_002168275.2 Theobroma umbraticum | reverse complement strand
CCATCTGAGAAGCTAAGGACTTAAATGTCATCACCCTTGATGAAATTTGTGGATTTCTTCTTACTCATGAACTGAAACTTAAAGAAGAAGAAGAAGAAAACAAGAGAGAAGCAAAAGAAAAGAAAAAAAGCATTGCTTTAAAAGCAAGCATTCTGGAAGAAGAATTGAAAAATTTATCTTGCGATGATGATGAAGATTTGGCTATGGTGGCAAGAAGATTTAGAAAACTTATAGGACAAAGAGACAGAAGATTG
>NW_018401102.1:57067-57253 GCF_002168275.2 Theobroma umbraticum | reverse complement strand
TACAAAAGAGATCAAGGTTTTTCATGGAGAACCAGAAATAAAAATGAGTCCAACCAGAAGGAGGAACTTATACGCTTTGAATGCAAGAAGCCTGGACACTTCAAGTCTGAATGTCCCTTGCTGAAGGAAGAAGCTTCCAAGAAAAACAAAAAATCAAAGAAGGCAATGGTGGCTGTAACCTGGTCA
>NW_018401102.1:56960-57057 GCF_002168275.2 Theobroma umbraticum | reverse complement strand
TTTCAAGTTCAGATACTAAAAAAAAGAAAGTAGAAGAAAGAGCAAATCTATGTCTGATGGCAAAAGATGATGAACTTGAGGTATGTTCTATTTCTTG
>NW_018401102.1:56737-56860 GCF_002168275.2 Theobroma umbraticum | reverse complement strand
CTCAAGGTAAACATTCAATTATAATCTGTTTTAACCAAAAATGTACAAAGAATTTGTAACACCCTATATCCTCATTTAATGATTGATGAGACTCTATTGAGAATAATAAAGGGTATTTGAGGT
>NW_018401102.1:56440-56668 GCF_002168275.2 Theobroma umbraticum | reverse complement strand
AATATTAAAATATTAATATTTTATTTATCAGTGGAGTTAGCTAAAATAGAGAGTTATAGGACTAATCCAAGTAGGGTTGGGGAAGAAAAGAGGAAAATTGGAAGAAAACTATGAGGTTAGAGGGAACCCGTATACTTTGACAAAATAGAGCACTATCTGGTAAGTATATATTTAAATATTATAGTGACAAGCGAATGAGGTACGAACCTCATATTATGTTCATACACA
>NW_018401102.1:56179-56401 GCF_002168275.2 Theobroma umbraticum | reverse complement strand
TGGAAGGACTCAATAAAAAGAATGAGAACTTAAGAGGGCTAAATGGTAATTTTTCGATTTTAGCTTGGTCAAAGCTTACAAAGGAAGCTTGACCTTTGTTTCTCTCATTTTTTTCCCACATGGCCGGTCATGCATGTGATGTTGTGAGAAAAATTGGTATAGGTAGGGAAGAAAAGGATGGGAAAAGAATTAAAGGGGAAAAAGACAAAGAACTTACCTATG
>NW_018401102.1:56013-56169 GCF_002168275.2 Theobroma umbraticum | reverse complement strand
AAATTTGTCTTGAAACTTCTTGAAATTTCTCCTCACTTCCATCCTTGGCTGGCCAAAAAGGGGAGAGAACTTTCTTTTTTTTTCTTCTTGACATGCTGAACACTAGAAACTTTCTTTCCTTTGGTCATTAAGCCTTTTTCTTCTTTCTTTCTTTCA
>NW_018401102.1:55841-56003 GCF_002168275.2 Theobroma umbraticum | reverse complement strand
TTTCCCCTTGTGAAGGATTTCCTCCTCCCAAACTGCACCCATCACCATAACCAGCCGGCCACCAGCTCTTCTCTCCATTTCTTCTCTTGTTTCTTCCCTTTTATCCTCCCTCTACATGAAGTTCTTTCCTCTTCCTTCCCCATAGCTGAAATTGAGGTGGAT
>NW_018401102.1:55691-55813 GCF_002168275.2 Theobroma umbraticum | reverse complement strand
AAGAAAGTAGGAAATTGTTAGTTGGTTGAAGGTGTGTTTATAAATTGATTTTTATGGTGCGGTTTAATTGTGGCAGTAAAGGAAATTTAGGTGTGAGAACTGGTGCCTTGGAGTGGGGAAAA
>NW_018401102.1:55380-55601 GCF_002168275.2 Theobroma umbraticum | reverse complement strand
TCCAATTCAAAATATCCTATAAATTGGTATGTATGTACATATGTATTTGTCAATATGAAATGATTTATTTTCAATACAAATTGTGGAAAGCATGAGCTGGTAGTGATTTTAGGAGTTTTTGAATGCCAAATGTTTAAAATGGGCTTGACTATACATATAGATATATAGTTTATACACGTAAAGGATTTAAAAATCGGGAAGCAAGCTTTTCAATGTTTTGA
>NW_018401102.1:54908-55137 GCF_002168275.2 Theobroma umbraticum | reverse complement strand
CTACCGTGATCGGTATTTTGAAAATGGTTTAAAACGATCCTTTGAAAACTTGATCTGATTTTTAAATAGTTTTAAGGAACCGGGAGATTCGAGAGTAGGCCGGTTGTCACTTCGGTTAATTATGACCCTTGTGCACAAGTGAGCTCTAGCTAAAGAACTTTTGGGTAGCCGACGGGCTGTTAGACATGGTTGGGGACAAGGTTTGTGATTTTACGTGGCTAGGCCACAA
>NW_018401102.1:54564-54898 GCF_002168275.2 Theobroma umbraticum | reverse complement strand
GCGGTTGCGACCGCTTGATTTTTCTCCGATGTTGCCAACATTTTTTGAGATAGCCATGGCATGTGGGGATCCGATGTAGCTAGCTCTCGGATGATATGAAGTGGAAGTGGGTCCACGTGTTGCTATTTTCGTACCTATTTGAGAGTGAAATCTCTTTTGGTTTTTACGTAAATAGTTTTTACACGATGAAAAATAATAGTTTGCTACTGCTCTTTTTTACTTATGTGATAGCATTGATTTGCTGCTATGTAGGATGATAGTCGATTACTTTAAATTCGTTTTTTTGAATGGTTAATTAGCATGAACGTATTTAATTGCACATAAGGCACAACTT
>NW_018401102.1:54452-54541 GCF_002168275.2 Theobroma umbraticum | reverse complement strand
TATATGTATATTCTTATGTTTTTAAACCTTCAATTCTTCTACTTTTAGCTTGTTTCCCGTCTACACCCTACTCACGGGGTCGATGATCA
>NW_018401102.1:54099-54442 GCF_002168275.2 Theobroma umbraticum | reverse complement strand
GAGACTCACCCCACTCTACTTTCTTTTGCAGATAAGTAATCAGCTTTAGGGCTTTGTCAGCATCACGAGGGTGACTACACCTTAGGTACGACATCTTTAGATTTCCACTCCGAGTCGCTCCACTGCCTACGGGTCATTGTGTATAAAATAATCTGGGTTGTAAAATCGATAGTCTTTAAAGATGTAAATACTAAAGCATAAAACTATGTGGGAATGTTTAAATACTATGACTGGTTGAACATGTAGTTATTAAACTTAGATGTTTGTATCAAATAGTTATGTTTTAATTAATGTGAATATTTGATGTAAATGATTATTGGTGTTAATATGTGATATGATGTGG
>NW_018401102.1:53738-53904 GCF_002168275.2 Theobroma umbraticum | reverse complement strand
TTTAAAGCGAGTAATAAGGCATTTGAAGGAATGGGTTACTATAAATGGACTTTTCTTGCTAATGAATACCTTTTTCTTCACGTTTCATGAGATAAACATTCAATTATAATATTTTTAACTAAAAATATAAAATCAATTATTAGTTTATAAAACCATTTAAAGCAAG
>NW_018401102.1:53235-53527 GCF_002168275.2 Theobroma umbraticum | reverse complement strand
AAGGCTTTTTAAGGAATGGGTGACTATAAATGGACTTTTCTTGCCAATGAATATCCTTTTTTTTTTGCGCTTCCCATGGAAGACATTCAATTATACTCTATTCTAACCAAAAATTTTAAAAAAATCAATTTAAAATTAATTATAAGATTATAAAACCATTTAAAGTAAGTAATAAGGCGTTTGAAGGAATGGGTGACTATAAATGAACTTTTCGTGCCAATGAATGTATTTTTTCTTCATATTTCTTGAGGTAGACATTCAATTATAATTTGTTTTAACCAAAAATGTAAAA
>NW_018401102.1:52993-53107 GCF_002168275.2 Theobroma umbraticum | reverse complement strand
AAACCATTTAAAGTGAGTAATAAGGCTTTCAAAGGTATGGGTGACTATAAATAGGCTTTTCTTGCTAACGAATGCCTTTTTCTTCATGTTTCTCAAGGTAGACATTCAATTATA
>NW_018401102.1:52611-52983 GCF_002168275.2 Theobroma umbraticum | reverse complement strand
GCCAAAAATGTAAAAATAATTCTATTTAATATCAATTATGAGATTATAAAACCATTTAAAGTTAGTACTAAGGCTTTTAAAGGAATGCGTGACTGTAAATGGACTTTTCTTGACAATGAATTTTTTTTTCATGTCTCCCAAGGGAGACATTCAATTCTAATCCATTTTAATGAAAAATGTAAAAGAATTCAACCTAAAATTAATTATAAGTTTATAAAACCATTCAAAGTGAATAATAAGGCTTTTGAAGGAATGGGTGAATATTAATGGACTTTTCTTGGCATTGAATGCCTTTTTCTTCATGGTCCTTGAGATAGGCATTCAATTATAATCTGTTTTAACAAAAAATGTACAAAGAATTCAAATTAAAAT
>NW_018401102.1:52116-52246 GCF_002168275.2 Theobroma umbraticum | reverse complement strand
GTGACTATAAATAGACTTTTCTTGCTAATGAATGCCTTTTTCTTCACGTTTCTCGAGGTAGATATTTAATTATTATATGTTTTAACCAAAAACATAAAAAAATTGAACTGAAAATCAATTTTGAGATAAT
>NW_018401102.1:51770-52106 GCF_002168275.2 Theobroma umbraticum | reverse complement strand
AAAATGAGTAATAAGGCTTTTGAAGAAATGGGTGGCTATAAATAGACCTTTCTTGTCAATGAATGCCTTTTTCTTCTCGTTTCTGAAGATAGACATTTAATTATAATTTGTTTTAACCAAAAATGTATAAAGAATTCAAATTTAAATCAATTTTGTGATCATAAAACTATTTAAATTGAGTAATAAGGCTTTTAAAAAAATAGGTGACTATCAATGGATCTTTCTTACCAATGAATGCCTTTTTCTTCACGTTGCAATAGCTAGACAATCAATTATATTCTATTTTAATCAAAAATGTAAAAATATTTGAACTTAAAATCAATTTTGAGATTATAA
>NW_018401102.1:51500-51760 GCF_002168275.2 Theobroma umbraticum | reverse complement strand
AGTGAGTAATAAGGCTTTTGAAGTAATGGGTGACTATAAATAGACTTTCTTGGCAATGAATGCCTTTTTCTTGATATTTCTTGAGGTAGATATTGAATTATAATCTATTTTAATTGAAAATTTTAAAAAATTCAACTTAAAATCAATTATGAGATTATAAAACCTTTTATTGCGAGTAACAAGGCTTTTTCTTCACGTTTCTCAAGGTAAACATTTAATTATAATCTGGTTTAACCAAAATGTAAAAACATTCAACATAA
>NW_018401102.1:51309-51490 GCF_002168275.2 Theobroma umbraticum | reverse complement strand
GACATTATAAAACCATTTAAAGCAAGTAATAAGGCTTTTAAAGGTATAGGTGACCATAAATGGAATTTTCTTGCCAATAAATGCTTTTTTCTTCATGTTTCTCAATGTAGACACTCAATTCTAGTTTATTTTAACTAAAAATGTAACAAAATTCAACTTAAAATCAATTATTAGTTTATAA
>NW_018401102.1:50860-51006 GCF_002168275.2 Theobroma umbraticum | reverse complement strand
TGACGTTCCTGTTGGTCCCAAATGAATGTGCTAAAAGGGAGTGAATAGCACTTTTTGGCTCTTTTAAGATTTGACCTCTATTTGGGGGCAAGTTTAAGTTCAATGATGGAAGTTAAATCCAGGATAAGGAATAATCTAACAAGGAA
>NW_018401102.1:50770-50850 GCF_002168275.2 Theobroma umbraticum | reverse complement strand
AATAAAGCAGGGAAGACAAAACATAAAGATTTATAGTGGTTCGGTCAAATACCCACATCCACTACCTTGATTGTTCAACC
>NW_018401102.1:50606-50760 GCF_002168275.2 Theobroma umbraticum | reverse complement strand
CAAATCAAATCACTATAAACGGTGAGATTTTCAAGCTTTCACCAAGCTTCTACAACGGCTTTTTACAGGCTCAGCCACAACCTTCAACAATGGTTTTTCATGAGATCAACCAAAACCCAAAAACTAACTTTTCTAGGCTTAGTTAGAACCTATG
>NW_018401102.1:49990-50258 GCF_002168275.2 Theobroma umbraticum | reverse complement strand
ATGGTAGCTAGATAGATTTTGACAATTGAAAATAGTTTGGGACTAATTTTGCCCATTACTTCATCTTTTAGAGTTCAGTTCAACTGCCAGATAAAATGCTCTTATTCTACTAATCGTTATCACTTAGTCGACTAAGTCATCTCTGTCTTTGAACCCAGTTTCTGTCTCTTGGTCGACTAAGTGCTCTTTGTTTCATGATTTGCTTGAACCCGTTAGCTTCTCTTTTGAGTTTTATCCAACCAACTCCCTTTTTATTCAACTTAGAGGC
>NW_018401102.1:49829-49964 GCF_002168275.2 Theobroma umbraticum | reverse complement strand
TCCTTATTCTTATGAGTTTTGATATTGGCTTTTGAATGATTAATTTATTAATGGTATACATTTTTGTCCTGCATATTTAATCAATATAATTAGACACTAATGAATGGGAATATTTTGCTATCATCAAAAACATAT
>NW_018401102.1:49668-49816 GCF_002168275.2 Theobroma umbraticum | reverse complement strand
TCTATCTCTTATTTTTTATGATGATAAAACACTCCTAGATTAATAGTGCAATGTCTATGTTCAATATGTATGCTTCAAATATTTATGCGTAATGAATTGCTCCCCCTTAGTCAATGCATCTAGTTTTCTTTACATAATATTCAATAAA
>NW_018401102.1:49261-49363 GCF_002168275.2 Theobroma umbraticum | reverse complement strand
ATGAATGGGAATCATAAGCACTCATACACCTAAGTCATACAAGCTTATAACTATACAAGAACAAATGTATGGGAGTTAAATCATTTCAAGCAATTGTTAAGG
>NW_018401102.1:48983-49251 GCF_002168275.2 Theobroma umbraticum | reverse complement strand
TAATGTTTAAGCAAATTTGATCATTTTGTCATAATCAAAACTATAAAAATTATAAAGCTAACAATCTCCCCCGTTTTGATATGAAAAAACATTGAGAAAATTTGCATTTGAAATTATTTTAAAATGTCCCTCTTAATCTCCCTCTCAACATATGCCTTAAATTTGCTCGTAAACTTTCTCCCCCTTTTTGTTATATCAAAAAGATTAAGAAAAATGAGCACTAAACACTTAAGCTTAAGAAATAATGGTTAGCAAAATCTGTGAAGAA
>NW_018401102.1:48588-48730 GCF_002168275.2 Theobroma umbraticum | reverse complement strand
TAACAATTATGAAGTTCAAGGAAGATAATCATAAAGATGTTCAATAAGCACATAGGCCATATTTTAACTCCAATACCAAGTGCTAAAACTCAATATACCAATTGATAGATATAGGTAAAATCTCTCCTTTTTGTAAAGAACA
>NW_018401102.1:48351-48465 GCF_002168275.2 Theobroma umbraticum | reverse complement strand
GCTCAAAACATTCAAGAAAGATATGATCAATTTAAAGCTCAAGTGGGAAAAGATCATTACAAAGCTTGATGCTAATTTTAAAGCTAGACACTGATTGAGAAAACTTAAGGCTTG
>NW_018401102.1:47995-48158 GCF_002168275.2 Theobroma umbraticum | reverse complement strand
TTCTCACCAAACCTTCTTGTTGAAAATCTTAATTCCTTATGATATCAATGACAACCATTGACTCCCCCTTAAGAAATTATAAACTCAACAAAAATTATTAGAGATTCTTAATAGATCAAACATTGGGAGAGAAATCACGAGCCTAGAATAAATGAGCACCCAA
>NW_018401102.1:47779-47966 GCF_002168275.2 Theobroma umbraticum | reverse complement strand
CATTTGAATAGATGTTCAACATATGCATCAAATACTCACATTTCAAGAAATATTAGCAAAGTAGCTCCTAGGAATCATTAGTCTTCAATCATCATTCTCAATTATCATCAAGAATGATGAATCATCATCAAGAATTCATTATTTATTCTCAATATCAATCAACCAAGCAACATCAATCAAGCATTTC
>NW_018401102.1:47501-47658 GCF_002168275.2 Theobroma umbraticum | reverse complement strand
TCATGCTGACATTCATCCAAGTCATTTTAATGCAAGCATTGCAAGATGTAGTTTCCAAATTATGTATGAAAATTGTCAATTCAAGGAGAATTTTCACAAAAGACATATCATTATTAATGAAGCATGACTAAAGCATTTTGCATTTATTTTAATCATG
>NW_018401102.1:47168-47365 GCF_002168275.2 Theobroma umbraticum | reverse complement strand
ATATACCCATTCAAAAAATATGCAACCATTGAAGTTCAAGGTACATGCATTTTCATAATAATTCATGATTCATGAATGATATTGAAAGTAAAGCACTCAACTCATGAATATATCTAAAGTGAACATTCATTCATCAATGAATGCCAATTATCAAAATTCAAGAAAGAGATATTTAATTAAAGCACATTAGGCATTCA
>NW_018401102.1:46809-46980 GCF_002168275.2 Theobroma umbraticum | reverse complement strand
TAGCTCAAGTCAAGTTATAGACTTCAAACCTTAAGGTCAAACATAAAGAAAAATTATATAAGCATGCATGTTGACCTATATAGTAGATGAACCGAGAATATTTTCATT
This sequence comes from Theobroma umbraticum, assembly GCF_002168275.2. Taxonomy (NCBI): domain Eukaryota; kingdom Viridiplantae; phylum Streptophyta; class Magnoliopsida; order Malvales; family Malvaceae; genus Theobroma; species Theobroma umbraticum. Next base: position 46,872 of record NW_018401102.1, on the reverse strand, counting down.
AAGTTGAACGAGTTCATCCTAATCGAATAAGTATGCATAATCAAGAAATCAATTTTGAAACAA
>NW_018401102.1:46544-46688 GCF_002168275.2 Theobroma umbraticum | reverse complement strand
CTGTCATGCTTGGGAATAGATAGATTTAAGCAATCAAGAAAGTTTTTCCATTTTTCAACAAATTTTGTAATTTCAAGAACATGTACTTGTACCAAATGATCATGAAAGTATTTATAATGCATGTTTTTTAAAAGTCAAGAATCA
>NW_018401102.1:46399-46514 GCF_002168275.2 Theobroma umbraticum | reverse complement strand
ATTGCAATGGACAATACATAAGGTAAAAAGATAGTTTGAAACTCAAAACATGTCTATTTTAGCTTTAGAGCACTCAAGAGTCGACTACATATCCCTTGGGTCCACCTTTTATCAT
>NW_018401102.1:46118-46236 GCF_002168275.2 Theobroma umbraticum | reverse complement strand
ACTAGTTATACTTAGGAGTAAATTATGCTTGATTCCTGCATACTAAAAAACTAGGAAAAGGTGCAAACATGCAATGTTCCAAGGTATAATGATCTCAAAACATGGATTTATATCAGAA
>NW_018401102.1:45737-45903 GCF_002168275.2 Theobroma umbraticum | reverse complement strand
TGTGAACTTAAATTTTGGCTTTTATTGCTCATTGTTCACAAGTACTAAAAAGTTAAAATGCTCATTGGAAGAATCATACCTTTAATATGCTTAAACATATTCAATTTACATTATGATGCTTGACTATGACTTATATCATGTACAGCAAAGCATTTAAACAATGTTT
>NW_018401102.1:45491-45602 GCF_002168275.2 Theobroma umbraticum | reverse complement strand
TCATTTGCAATAAGATCAAGTTATAATAGCATTTTCAACATAAGGCACACTTGTCCAAGTTTTATAATATTGAAATCATTATAGCTTCAAGAAATACAAGAAGATTTGTTC
>NW_018401102.1:45332-45481 GCF_002168275.2 Theobroma umbraticum | reverse complement strand
AAGAAATGCCATCAATACCAAAATTATCACACTCAAAATTATGTTTAAGAAATCCTTTTCAATCAATTTCACCAATTATGAAAGAAATACCAAGAAAAATGGGATTTATGCAATTCCTGTATCAAATCAATTTTGCTCAACCATGCTAT
>NW_018401102.1:44906-45067 GCF_002168275.2 Theobroma umbraticum | reverse complement strand
TTTGTTTCATTATGCTCTAAATGATTTATGAAATATGTAATGGGCATAATGAATTATGTTTATGCATGTCAAGGGTCATTTGCAAATATCTCACAATCATGTGCCAGAAAATGCCCTTATGACCATTCAAGCTTACAAGCAAGCATGCACAACCAATAAGA
>NW_018401102.1:44785-44891 GCF_002168275.2 Theobroma umbraticum | reverse complement strand
TTTTATTATGAAACAAACTTGTTCAATTCATAAATCATTCTAAACTTAAAGGATAGCAATATTTTTCTCATATAAGCTCATATTGCTTTAAAAGTACCAATAAAAG
>NW_018401102.1:44679-44775 GCF_002168275.2 Theobroma umbraticum | reverse complement strand
TTTCAAGCTCATTATCAACCATCTTGAACTATTCAAACAAGTTCTGAAATGTAAATCAAGATTGTTCAAATGGTCAACTTATGTTAGGCACAAGGA
>NW_018401102.1:44560-44669 GCF_002168275.2 Theobroma umbraticum | reverse complement strand
AATTTTTTTTTAACTCAATTTTCCTTGTTTTAGGCTACTTGAATAGGTGTGAGTATAAGTCATCAAGTATGCTCATATTTCTATCACATTATCCAACCTTTTATGTTTC
>NW_018401102.1:44231-44358 GCF_002168275.2 Theobroma umbraticum | reverse complement strand
TCAAAAAGAATGATAATATATTCAAGATCAAATATAAGAACATACTCAATCATTGGATTCTTACTTCCTTACTACTTATAGTATGTATCATATCAAATCAAGTTGCATGGCCAAGATTTATCAATAA
>NW_018401102.1:43431-44131 GCF_002168275.2 Theobroma umbraticum | reverse complement strand
TCAACTTAAAATTAATTTTGAGATTATAAAACCATTTAAAGCGAGTAATAAGGCATTGGAAAGAATGGGTGACTATAAATGGACTTTTCTCGCCAATGAATGCCTTTTTCTTCACATTTCATGAGATAGACATTCAATTATAATCTATTTTAACTGAAAATATAAAATCAATTAATAGTTTATAAAGCCATTTAAAGCAAGTAATAAGGTTTTCGAAGGCTTGAGTAATTATAAATAGACTTTTATTGCCAATGAATGCATTTTTCTTAACGTTTCTCGAGGTAGACATTCAATTATAATCTGTTTGAATAAAAAACATACAAAAAATTCAAACTAAATTCTATTTTGAGATTACAAAACCACTTAAAGTGAGTAAGAAGGCTTTTAAAAGAATGGGTGACTATAAATGGACTTTTTTTACCAATAAATACCTTTTGTTTTCAGACTTCCCATGGCAGACATTCAATTACATTCTGTTCTAACCAAAAATTTAAAAACAAATTCAATTTAAAATTAATTATGAGATTATAAAATCTTTTAAAGTAAGTAATATGGCGTTTGAAGGAATGGGTGACTATAAATGAACTTTTCTTGCCAAAGAATGTATTTTTCTTCATATTTCCTGAGGTAGACATTCAATTATAATTAATTTTAACTAAAAATGTAAAAACAAATGAAGTTAAAATCAATTTTGATATTA
>NW_018401102.1:42972-43421 GCF_002168275.2 Theobroma umbraticum | reverse complement strand
TAAAGTGAGTAATAAAGCTTTCAAAGGTATGGATGATAATAAATGGACCTTTTTAGCTAACGAATGCTTTTTTCTTCACGTTTCTCGTGGTAGAGATTCAATTATAATCTGTTTTAGCCAAAAATGTAAAAACATTTAATTTAAAATCAATTCTAAGATTATAAAACCATTTAAAGTTAGTACCAAGGCTTTTGAAGGAATGAGTGACTGTAAATAGACTTTTTTTCCTAAGGGAGACATTCAATTGTTATCTGATTAACGAAAAATAAAAGAAAATTCAACCTAAAATCAATTATAAGATTATAAAACCATTCAAAGTGAGTAACAAGACTTTTGAAAGAATGGGTAAATATTAATGGACTTTTCTTGACAATGAATGCATTTTTCTTTATGGTCCTTAAGATAGACATTCAATTTTAATCTATTTTAATAAAAAATCTACAAAAAAT
>NW_018401102.1:42855-42962 GCF_002168275.2 Theobroma umbraticum | reverse complement strand
ATCAATTATGAGATTATAGAACCATTTAAAGCAAGTAATAAGGCTTTTAAACAAATGGGTGACTATAAATGAACTTTTCTTGCCAATGAATGCCTTTTTCTTCATAT
>NW_018401102.1:42375-42553 GCF_002168275.2 Theobroma umbraticum | reverse complement strand
AATGCTTTTTTCTTCACATTTCTCGAGGTAGATATTTAATTATAATATGTTTTATCCAAAAACGTAAAAAAATTAAACTGAAAATCAATTTTGAGATAATAAAACCGTTTAAAATGAGTAATAGGGCTTTTGAAGGAATGGGTGACTATGAATAGACTTTTCTTGCCAACGAATGTCT
>NW_018401102.1:41951-42200 GCF_002168275.2 Theobroma umbraticum | reverse complement strand
TGTATAAAGAATTCAATTTTAAATCAATTTTGAGATTATAAAACCATTTAAAGTGGGTAATGAGGCTTTTAAAGTAATGGGTGACTATAAACGGACTTTTCTTGCCAATGAATGCCTTTTCCTTCACGTTTTCGAGCTCGACATTCAATTATAATCTCTTTGAACTAAAAATGTAAAAACAATTGAGCTTAAAATCAATTTTAAGATTATAAAGCCATTTAAAGTGAGTAGAAAAGCTTTTGAAGGAAT
>NW_018401102.1:41805-41941 GCF_002168275.2 Theobroma umbraticum | reverse complement strand
AAATAGACTTTTCTTGCCAATGAATGCTTTTTCCTTCGCATTTCTCGAGGTAGACATTTAATTATAATATGTTTTATCCAAAAAAGTAAAAAAATTGAACTGAAAATCAATTTTGAGATAATAAAATCGTTTAAAA
>NW_018401102.1:41682-41795 GCF_002168275.2 Theobroma umbraticum | reverse complement strand
GGCTTTTGAAGGAATGGGTGACTATGAATAGACTTTTCTTGCCAATGAATGTCTTTTTCTTCTCGTTTCTGAAAGTAGACATTCAATTACAATCTATTTTAACCAAAAATGTA
>NW_018401102.1:41415-41672 GCF_002168275.2 Theobroma umbraticum | reverse complement strand
AATTTTAAATCAATTTTGAGATTATAAAACTATTTAAATTGACTAATAAGGTTTTTAAAAAAATGGGTGACTATAAATGGACCTTTTTTGCTAATGAATGCCTTTTTCTTCACGGTTCAATTGGTAGACAATCAATTATAATATATTTTAACCAAAAATGTAAAAATATTTAAACTTAAAATTAATTTTGAGATTATAAAACCGTTGAAAGTGAGTAATAAGGCTTTTGAAGTAATGGGTGACTATAAATAGACTTT
>NW_018401102.1:40963-41066 GCF_002168275.2 Theobroma umbraticum | reverse complement strand
AAATAGACTTTTCTTGTCAATAAATGCCTTTTTCTTCATGTTTCTCAACGTAAACATTTAATTCTAGTCTATTTTAACTAAAAATATAAAAAAATTCAACTTA
>NW_018401102.1:40783-40953 GCF_002168275.2 Theobroma umbraticum | reverse complement strand
TTAGTTTATAAAACCATTTAAAGTAAGTAATAAAGCTTTCGACGGCTTGAGTGACTATAAATGAACTTTTAGTGTCAATATTTGGCTTTTGCTTCACGTTTTCCAAGGGAGACATTCAATTATAGCCTTTTTAACCAAAAATGTAAAATTCAACTTAAAATCAATTTTGA
>NW_018401102.1:40441-40773 GCF_002168275.2 Theobroma umbraticum | reverse complement strand
CATTTAAAGTGAGTAATAAGGCTTTTAAAGGAATAGGAGACTATAAATAAACTTTTATTCCAAATTAATAGATTTTTCTACATGTTTCTTGAGGCAAGCATTCAGTTATAGCTTAGTTCAACAGAAAATATAAAAAAATTTAAATTAAAATCCATTATGAGATTTTAAAACCATTTAAAGTGAGTAATAAGGCTTTCAAAGGAATAGGTGGCTATAAACTAACTTTTCTTGCCAATGAATGCCTTTTTCTTCAAGTTTCTCGAGTTAGACATTTAATTATAATCTATTTAACCAAAAATATACAAAGAATTCAGCTTAAAATTAATTTTGAG
>NW_018401102.1:40246-40431 GCF_002168275.2 Theobroma umbraticum | reverse complement strand
CGTTTAAAGTGAGTAATAAGGCTTTTGAAGGAATGGGAGACTATAAATAGAGTTTTCTTCCAAACGAATGGCTGTTTCTACATGTTTCTCGAGGCATACATTCAATTATAGTCTGTTTTAATGAAAAACGCAAAACAATTCAACTAAAAATCAATTATGAGATTATAAAACCTTTTAAAGCGAGT
>NW_018401102.1:40043-40231 GCF_002168275.2 Theobroma umbraticum | reverse complement strand
GGAATGGGTGACTATAAATGGATTTTTCTTGCTAATGAATGCCTTTTTCTTCATTTTCTCGAGGTAAACATTCAATTATAATCTGTTTTAACCAAAAATGTACAAAGAATTGAACTTAAAATTAATTTTAAGATTATAAAACCATTTAAAGCGAGTAATAAGGCATTTGAAGGAATGGATGACTATAA
>NW_018401102.1:39949-40033 GCF_002168275.2 Theobroma umbraticum | reverse complement strand
CTTGCCAATGAATGCCTTTTTCTTCACATTTCATGAGATAGACATTCAATTATAATATGTTTTAACTAAAAATATAAAATCAAT
>NW_018401102.1:39403-39753 GCF_002168275.2 Theobroma umbraticum | reverse complement strand
AAAAATTTAAACTAAATTTAATTTTGAGACTACAAAACTACTTAAAGTTAGTAATAAGGCTTTTAAAAGAATGTGTGACTATAAATGAACTTTTTTTACAAATGAATTACCTTTTTGCTGTCACGCTTTCCATGGCTGACATTCAATTACATTCTATTCTAACCAAAAATTTTAAAAAAATTCAATTTAAAATTAATTATTAGATTATAAAACCATTTAAAGCAAGTAATAAGGCGTTTGAAGGAATGGGTGACTATAAATGAACTTTTCTTGCCAATGAATGTATTTTTATTCATATTTTTTGAGTAGACATTCAATTATAATGCGTTTTAACTAAAAATGTATAAAAA
>NW_018401102.1:38957-39388 GCF_002168275.2 Theobroma umbraticum | reverse complement strand
ATTTTGATATTAGAAAATCATTTAAAGTGAGTAATAAAGCTTTCAAAGGTATGGGTGACTATAAATGGACCTTTTTTGCTAACGAATGCCTTTTTCTTCACGTTTCTCAAGGTAGACAATCAATTATAATTTGTTTGAGCCAAAAATATAAAAAAAATTCAATTTAAAATCAATTCTTACATTATAAAACCATTTAAAGTTAGTATTAAGGCTTTTGAAGGAATTGTTGACTGTAAATGGACTTTTCTTCTAAAGGGAGACATTCAATTATTATTTGATCTAACAAAAAATGTAAAAAAGTTCAACCTAAAATCAATTATAAGATTATAAAACCATTCAAAGTGAGTAATAAGGCTTTTAAAGGAATGGGTGAATATTAATGGACTTTTTTTGGCAATGAATGCCTTTTTCTTCATGGTTCTTGAGATAGA
>NW_018401102.1:38832-38947 GCF_002168275.2 Theobroma umbraticum | reverse complement strand
TAATCTGTTTTAACAAAAAATGTACAAAGAATTCAAATTAAAGTCAATTATGAGATTATAGAACCATTTAAAGCAAGTAATAAGACTTTTAAAGGAATGAGTGACTATAAATGGA
>NW_018401102.1:38548-38732 GCF_002168275.2 Theobroma umbraticum | reverse complement strand
AAAAAAAATTTATCATTAAAATTGATATTCAAAACTCCCTTTTAATGAGTGCATCTAAATTTTCCTTCAGTCTTTAGATCAAACTTTAATGAATGGGAATCATAAGCACTTATAAACCTAAGTCATACAAGCTTATAACTATGCAAGAACAAATGTATGGGAGTTAAATAATTTCAAGCAATTG
>NW_018401102.1:38438-38538 GCF_002168275.2 Theobroma umbraticum | reverse complement strand
CTCAAATAATGTTCAAGCAAATTTGATCATTTTTTCATAATCAAAATTATAATAATTTTAAAGCTAGTAGTTCCCCGACGTAGATATTCAATTATAGCCC
>NW_018401102.1:38227-38428 GCF_002168275.2 Theobroma umbraticum | reverse complement strand
AAATATAAAATTTAACTTAAAATCAATTTTAAGATTATAAAACCATTTAAAGTGAGTAATACAGCTTTTGAAGGAATAAGAGAGTATAAATGGACTTTTCTTTTAAATGAATGACTTTTTCTACATGTTTCTTGAGGTAGGAATTCAATTATAGCCTATTTTAATAGAAAATATAAAAAAATTCAAATTAAAATGCATTAT
>NW_018401102.1:38093-38199 GCF_002168275.2 Theobroma umbraticum | reverse complement strand
ATAAGGCTTTTAAAGGAATGGGTGGCTATAAACTAACTTTTTTGGCCAATGAATGCCTTTTTCTTCCAGTTTCTCGAGTAAGACATTTAATTATAATTTATTTTAA
>NW_018401102.1:37862-38083 GCF_002168275.2 Theobroma umbraticum | reverse complement strand
ACAAAGAATTCAACTTAAAATCAATTTTGAGATTATAAAATCGTTTAAAAGTGAGTAAGAAGGCTTTTGAAGGAATGGGAGAATGTAAATGGACTTTTCTTCCAAATGAATGGCTTTTTCTATATGTTTCTCGAGGCATACATTCAATTATAGTCTGTTTTAATGAAAAATGTAAAAAAATTTAACTAAAAATCAATTATGAGATTATAAGACCTTTTAAA
>NW_018401102.1:37569-37721 GCF_002168275.2 Theobroma umbraticum | reverse complement strand
ACATTCAATTATAATCTGTTTTAAGCAAAAATGTACAAAGAATTCAACTTAAAAATCAATTTTGAGATTATAAAACCATTTAAAGCGAGTAATAAGGCACTGAAAGAAATGGGTAACTATAAATGAACTTTTCTTGCTAATGAATGCCTTTT
>NW_018401102.1:37185-37309 GCF_002168275.2 Theobroma umbraticum | reverse complement strand
TGAATGCATTTTTCTTCACGTTTCTTGAGGTAGACATTCAATTATAATCTGTTTGAGCAAAAAACGTACAAAGAATTCAAGCTAAATTCAATTTTGAGATTACAAAACCATTTAAAGTGAGTAA
>NW_018401102.1:37018-37175 GCF_002168275.2 Theobroma umbraticum | reverse complement strand
TAAGGAATGGGTGACTATAAATGGACTTTTTTTGCTAATGAATACCTTTTTTTCACGTTTCCCATAGCAGACGTTCAATTATATTCTATTCCATCAAAAATTTTAAAAACATTCAATTTAAAATCAATTATGAGATTATAAAACCATTTAAAGCAAG
>NW_018401102.1:36793-36918 GCF_002168275.2 Theobroma umbraticum | reverse complement strand
TTAAATGATTTTATAATCTCAAAATTGATTTAAATTTGAATTCTTTGTATATTTGCTGTTAAAATAGATTAAAATTGAATATCTACCTCAAGAAACATGAAGAAAAAGGCATTCATTGGTAAGAA
>NW_018401102.1:36267-36664 GCF_002168275.2 Theobroma umbraticum | reverse complement strand
AAATGGTTCTATAATCTCATAATTGATTTTAATTTGAATTCTTTGTACATTTTTCTTAAAACAAATTATAATTGAATGTCTATCTCAAGGACCATGAAGAAAAAGGCATTCATTGTCAAGAAAAGTTCATTAATATTCATCCATTCCTTTAAAAGCCTTATTACTTACTTTGAATGGTTTTATAATCTTATAATTGAATTTAGGTTGAATTTTTTTACATTTTTCGTTAGAATAGATTACAATTGAGTCTCCCTTGGGAGATATGAAAAAAAATTCATTGGCAAGAAAAGCCCATTTACAGTTACCCATTCCTTCAAAAGTCTTAGTACTAATTTTAAATAGTTTTATAATCTCAGAATTGATTTTAAATTGAATTTTTTACATTTTTGGCTAAAAC
>NW_018401102.1:36167-36257 GCF_002168275.2 Theobroma umbraticum | reverse complement strand
TGAATGTCTACCTCAAGAAACATTAAGAAAAAGGCATTCGTTAGCAGGAAGAGCCTATTTATAGTAACCCATACCTTTGAAAGCCTTATT
>NW_018401102.1:35824-36157 GCF_002168275.2 Theobroma umbraticum | reverse complement strand
AATGGTTTTCTAATCTTAAAATTGATTTTAAGTTCATTTTTTTTTCATTTTTGGTTAAAAAAGATTATAATTGAATGTCTACTTCAAGAAACATGAGGAAAAATACATTCATTGGCAAGCAAAGTTCATTTATAGTCGCCCATTCCTTCAAACGCCTTATTACTTGCTTTAAATGGTTTTATAATCTTATAATTAATTTTAAATTAAATTTTTTTAAAATTTTTGGTTAGAATAGAATATAATTAAATGTCTACCGTGGGAAGTATGAAAAAAAAAAGTATTCATTGGTAAGAAAAGTCCATTTATAGTCACCCATTTCTTTAAAAGCCTTAT
>NW_018401102.1:35460-35637 GCF_002168275.2 Theobroma umbraticum | reverse complement strand
AAAGTCTATTTATAATCACTCAAGCCTTCGAAAGCCTTATTACTTGCTTTAAATGATTTTATTAACTAATAATTGATTTTATATTTTTAGTTAAAATAGATTATAATTGAATATCTATCTCATGAAACAAGAAGAAAAAGGCTTTCATTGGCAAGAAAAGTCCATTTATAGTCACCC
>NW_018401102.1:35296-35439 GCF_002168275.2 Theobroma umbraticum | reverse complement strand
CTCGCTTTAAATGGTTTTATAATCTCAAAATTGATTTTAAGTTGAATTCTTTGTTCATTTATCATTAAAACAGATGATAATTGAATGTTTACCTCAAGAAACATGAAGAAAAAGGTATTCATTGGCAAGAAAAGTCCATTTAT
>NW_018401102.1:34940-35193 GCF_002168275.2 Theobroma umbraticum | reverse complement strand
TTATTACTCACTTTAAAAGGTTTTATAATCTCATAATTGATTTTTAGTTGAATTGTATCACATTTTTCATTAAAACAGACTACAATTGAATGTATGCCTTGAGAAACATGTAAAAAAGATCATTCATTTAGAAGAAATGTCCATTTATAATCTCCCATTTCTTCAAAAGCCTTATTACTCACATTAAACAGTTTTATAATCTCAAAATTAATTTTAAGCTGAATTCGTTGTACATTTTTAGTTAAAATAGATT
>NW_018401102.1:34627-34930 GCF_002168275.2 Theobroma umbraticum | reverse complement strand
GTCTAGCTTGAGAAACTTGAAGAAACAGTTATTCATTGGCAAGAAAAGTTAATTTATAGCCACCCATTCCTTTAAAAGCCTTATTATTTACTTTAAATGATTTTAAAATCTCAAAATGGATTTTAATTTAAATTTTTTTATATTTTCTATTAAAATAGGCTATAATTGAGTGCCTGCCTCAAGAAACATGTAGAAAAAGCTATTAATTTGGAATAAAAGTCTATTTATAGTCTCACATTCCTTCAAAAGCCTTATTACTTACTTTAAATGGTTTATAATCTCAAAATTGATTTTAAGTTAAAT
>NW_018401102.1:34166-34617 GCF_002168275.2 Theobroma umbraticum | reverse complement strand
TAGTTAAAAAGGCTATAATTGAATGTCTGCCTTGTGAAACATGAAGTAAAAGCCAACTATTGACACTAAAAGTCCATTTATAGTCACTCTAGCCTTCGAAAGCTTTATTACTTGCTTTAAATAGTTTTATAAACTAATAATTGATTTTAAGTTAAATTTTTTTATATTTTTGGTTAAAATAGACTAGAATTGAATGTCTACCTTGAGAAACATGAAGAAAAAGGCATTCATTGGCAAGAAAAGTCCATTTGTAGTCATCCATTCCTTCAAAAGCCTTATTACTCGCTTTAAAAAGTTTTATTATCTCATAATTGATTTTTAGTTGAATTGTTTTATATTTTTCATTAAAACAGACTATAATTGAATGTATGCCTCAAGAAACATGTAGAAAAAGCCATTCATTTAGAAGAAAAATCCATTTATAGTCTTTCATTCCTTCAAAAGCCTTATT
>NW_018401102.1:33413-34118 GCF_002168275.2 Theobroma umbraticum | reverse complement strand
TACATATTTAGCTTGAGAAACTTGAAGAAAAAGGCATTCATTGGCAAGAAAAGTTAGGTTATAGCCACCCATTCCTTTAAAAGCCTTATTACTCACTTTAATGCGTTTTAAAATTTCGTAACGGATTTTAATTTGAATTTTTTTATATTTTTTATTAAAATAGGCTATAATTGAATGTCTGCCTGAAGAAACATGTAGAAAAAGTCATTAATTTTGAATAAAAGTCTATTTATATTTTCTCATTCTTTCAAAAGCCTTATTACTCACTTTAAATGGTTTATAATATCAAAATTGATTTTAAGTTGAATTTTATATTTTTGGTTAAAAAAGCTATAATTGAATGTCTGCCTTAAGGAACGTGAAGCAAAAGCCAACTATTGACACTAAAAGTCCATTTATAGTCACTTAAGCCTTCGAAAGCTTTATTACTTGCTTAAAATAGTTTTATAAACTAATAATTGATTTTAAGTTGTATTTTTTTACATTTTTGATTAAAATAGACTAGATTTGAATGTCTACCTTGAGAAACATGAAGACAAAGACATTCATTGGCAAGAAAAGTCCATTTATGGTCACCTATACCTTCAAAAGCCTTATTACTTGCTTTAAATGGTCTTATAATGTCATAATTAATTTTATGTTGAATGCTTTTATATTTTTGGTTAAAACAGATTATAATTGAATGTTTACCTTGAGAAACGTGAA
>NW_018401102.1:33090-33218 GCF_002168275.2 Theobroma umbraticum | reverse complement strand
TTATTACTCACTTTCAATGGTTTTATAATCTCAAAATTGATTTTAAGTTCAAATATTTTTCTATTTTTGGATAAAATAAATTATAATTGATTATCTAGCAATTGAAACGTGAACAAAAAGGCATTCAT
>NW_018401102.1:32454-32699 GCF_002168275.2 Theobroma umbraticum | reverse complement strand
TCATTCCTTTAAAAACCTTATTACTCACTTTAAATGGTTTTATAATCTCAACATTGATTTTAAGCTCAATTTTTTTTACATTTTTAGTTCAAAGAGATTATAATTGAATGTCTAGCTTGAGAAACATGAAGAAAAAGGTATTCATTGGCAAAAGAAGTCCATTTATAGTCACCCATTACTTTAAAAGCCTCGTTACTCACTTTAAATGATTTTATAATCTCAAAATTGATTTAAATTTGAATTCT
>NW_018401102.1:32240-32354 GCF_002168275.2 Theobroma umbraticum | reverse complement strand
TTAAAAAGGCTATAATTGAATGTCTGCCTCGGGGAACGTTAAGCAAAAGCCAACTATTGACACTAAAAGTCCATTTATAGTCACTCAAGCCCTCGAAAGCCTTATTACTTGCTT
>NW_018401102.1:32117-32230 GCF_002168275.2 Theobroma umbraticum | reverse complement strand
TATAAACTAATAATTGATTTTAAATTTAATTTTTTTTATATTTTTTTGTTAAAATAGATTAGAATTGAGTGTCTACCTTGAGAAACAAGAAGAAAAAGGCATTCATTGATAAG
>NW_018401102.1:31675-31882 GCF_002168275.2 Theobroma umbraticum | reverse complement strand
CATTTATTAGCAAGAAAAGTCCATTTATATTCACGTATTCCTTGAAAAGCCTTGTTACATGCATTAAAATGTTTTATAATCTCATAATTAATTTTAAGTTATATTTTTTAAAAATTTTAAGTTAAAACAGATTATAATTGAATATCTACCTCAAGAAATATCAAGAAAAAGGCATTCATTGGTAAGAAAGTCTATTTATAGTCACCC
>NW_018401102.1:31302-31487 GCF_002168275.2 Theobroma umbraticum | reverse complement strand
TTATAATCTCAAAATTGATTTTAAGTTCAAATATTTTTATATTTTTGGTTAAAATAGATTATAATTGATTGTCTACCAATTGAAACATGAAGAAAAAGGCCTTCATTGGCAAGAAAGGTCCATTTATAGTTACTTATTTTTTTAAAAGCCTTATTATTGAATTTAAATAGTTTTATAATCTCAAA
>NW_018401102.1:31102-31272 GCF_002168275.2 Theobroma umbraticum | reverse complement strand
TTTGGTTAAAACAGTTTATAATTGAATTTCTACCTTCAAAAACTAGAAGAAAAAATCAATCATTGGCAAGAAAAGTCTATTTATAGTCACTATTTCTTTAAAAGCCTTATTACTCATTTTAAACAATTTTATTATCTGAAAATTGATTTTCAGTTTATGTTTTTTACGTT
>NW_018401102.1:30630-30754 GCF_002168275.2 Theobroma umbraticum | reverse complement strand
CATTCATTGGCAAGAAAAGTCTGTTTATAGTCACCCATTACTTTAAAAGCCTCACTACTCACTTTAAATAGTTTTATAATCTCAAAATTAATTTAAATTTGAATTCTTGGTACATTTTTGGCTA
>NW_018401102.1:30392-30585 GCF_002168275.2 Theobroma umbraticum | reverse complement strand
TTAATTTGAATTCTTTGTACATTTTTTGTTAAAACAAATTATAATTGAATGTCTATCTCAAGAACCATGAAGAAAAAGGCACTCATTGCTCAGAAAAGTCCATTAATATTCACCCATTCCTTCAAAAGCCTTAGTACTAACTTTAAATGGTTTTATAATCTCATAATTGATTTTAAATTGAATTTTTTTATAT
>NW_018401102.1:30087-30259 GCF_002168275.2 Theobroma umbraticum | reverse complement strand
TTTTTGATTAAAACAGATTATAATTGAATGTTTACCTTAAGAAATATGAAGAAAAATACATTTATTAGCAAGAAAAGTTCATTTATAGTCGCTCATTCCTTTAAACGTCTTATTACTTACTTTAAATGATTTTATAATCTCATAATTAATTTTAAATTGAATTTTTTAAAAT
>NW_018401102.1:29890-30055 GCF_002168275.2 Theobroma umbraticum | reverse complement strand
TAAAAAGCCTTATTACTCACTTTAAATAGTTTTGTAATCTCAAAATTTAATTTAGTTTGAATTCTTTGTACATTTTTGGTTTAAACAGGTTATAATTGAATGTCTTCCTCAAGAAACATGAAGAAAAATGCATTCATTGGTAAGAAAAGTCTATTTATAATCACT
>NW_018401102.1:29494-29721 GCF_002168275.2 Theobroma umbraticum | reverse complement strand
AACAGATTATAATTGAATGTTAATTTCATAAAACCTGAAGAAAAAGGCATTCAATAGCAAGAAAAGTCCATTTATAGTCGATCATTCCTTCAAAAGCCTTATTACTCGCTTGAAAAGGTTTTATAAACTCATAATTGATTTTTATTTATATTTTTTTACATTTATCATTAAAACAAACTATAATTGAATGTATGCCTCGAGAAACATGTAAAAAAAGCCATTCATTT
>NW_018401102.1:29272-29444 GCF_002168275.2 Theobroma umbraticum | reverse complement strand
AAGCCTTATTACTCACTTTAAACGGTTTTATAATCTTAAAATTGATTTTAAGTTAAATTATTTGTACATTTTTGGTTAAAATAGATTATAATTAAATGTCTAGCTTGAGAAACTTGAAGAAAAAGACATTCATTGGCAAGAAAAGTTAGTTTATAGCCACTCATTCCTTTAA
>NW_018401102.1:29097-29262 GCF_002168275.2 Theobroma umbraticum | reverse complement strand
ACTCACTTTAAATGGTTTTAAAAACTCATAATAGATTTTAATTTAATTTTTTTATATTTTCTGTTAAAATAGGCTATAATTGAATGCTTGCATCAAAAAACATATAGAAAAAGCTATTCATTTACATAAAAGTCCAATTATAGTCTCTCATTCCTTCAAAAGCCT
>NW_018401102.1:28987-29087 GCF_002168275.2 Theobroma umbraticum | reverse complement strand
TTTAAATGGTTTTATAATCTAAAAATTCATTTTAAGTTAAATTTTACATTTTTGGTTAAAAAGGCTATAATTAATTGTCTGCCTTGGGGAACATGAAACA
>NW_018401102.1:28734-28977 GCF_002168275.2 Theobroma umbraticum | reverse complement strand
ATTGACACTAAAAGTCCATTTATAGTCACTGAAGCCTTCGAAAGCCTTATTACATGCTTTAAATGATTTTATAAACTAATAATTGATTTTAAGTTGAATTCTTTTATATTTTTGGTTAAAATAGACTAGAATTGAGTGTCTACCTTAAAAAACCTGAAGAAAAAGGCATTCCTTGGCAAAAAAAGTCCATTTATGATCACCTATACCTTCAGAAGCCTTATTACTTACTTTAAATGGTTTTAA
>NW_018401102.1:28428-28724 GCF_002168275.2 Theobroma umbraticum | reverse complement strand
TTGATTTTATGTTGAATGTTTTTACATTTTTTGTTAAAATATATTATAACTGAATGTTTGCCTTGAGAAACGTGAAGAAAAAGGCATTTATTAGCAAACAAGGTCCATTTATAGTCACCCATTTTTTTAAAAGCCTTATTACTCAATATAAATAGATTTATAATCTCAAAATTTATTTACATTTGAATTCTTTATACATTTTTAGTTAAAATAGATTATAATTGAATGTCTACTTTCAAAAACGAAAAGAAAATGGCATTCATTGACAAGAAAAGCCTATTTATAGCCACCAATTC
>NW_018401102.1:28256-28418 GCF_002168275.2 Theobroma umbraticum | reverse complement strand
CTGATTACTCATTTTAAACGGTTTTATTATCTCAAAATTGATTATCAGTTGAATTTTTTTACGTTTTTGGATAAAACATATTATAATTAAATATCTACCTTAAGAAACGTGAAAAAAAAGGTATTCATTGGCAAAAAAAGTCTATTTATAGTCACCCATTCC
>NW_018401102.1:28133-28235 GCF_002168275.2 Theobroma umbraticum | reverse complement strand
TTTAAATGGTTTTATAATCTCAAAATTGATTTTAAGCTCAATTGTTTTTACATTTTTTGTTAAAATAGACTAGAATTGAGTGTCTACCTTGAGAAACAAGAA
>NW_018401102.1:27934-28123 GCF_002168275.2 Theobroma umbraticum | reverse complement strand
TTCATTGATAAGAAAAGTCCATTTATGGTCACCTATACCTTCAAAAGCCTTATTACTTGTTTTAAATGGTTTTATAATGTCATAATTGATTTTATGTAGAATATTTTTACATTTTTGGTTCAAACAAATTATAATTAAATGTTTATCTTGAGAAACGCGAAAAAAGGGCATTTATTAGCAAGAAAAGTC
>NW_018401102.1:27763-27924 GCF_002168275.2 Theobroma umbraticum | reverse complement strand
CACGTATTCCTTGAAAAGCCTTGCTACATGCATTAAAATGTATTATAATATCATAATTAATTTTAAGTTATATTTTTTTTTAAATTTTAAGTTAAAACAGATTATAATTGAATATCTACCTCGAGAAATATCAAGAAAAAGGCATTCATTGGTAAGAAAGT
>NW_018401102.1:27529-27753 GCF_002168275.2 Theobroma umbraticum | reverse complement strand
TCACCCATTACTTCAAAAGCCTTATTACTCACTTTCAAAGGTTTTATAATCTCAAAATTGATTTTGAGTTCAAATATTTTTATATTTTTGGTTAAAATAGATTATAATTGATATTCTACCAATTGAAACATGAAGAAAAAAGCCTTCATTGGCAAAAAAGGTCCATTTATAGTCACTTATTTTTTTAAAAGCCTTATTATTGAATTTAAATAGTTTTATAATCT
>NW_018401102.1:27239-27519 GCF_002168275.2 Theobroma umbraticum | reverse complement strand
TTAAATTTGAATTCTTTATACATTTTTGGTTAAAACAGTTTATAATTGAATGTCTACCTTCAGAAACTAGAAGAAAAAGTCATTCATTGGTAAGAAAAGTCTATTTATAACCACCCATTTCTTTAAAAGCCTTATTACTCATTTTAAACAGTTTTATTATCTTAAAATTGATTTTCAGTTCAGGTTTTTTACTTTTTTGGTTAAAACATATTATAAGTAAATGTCCACCTCGAGAAACATGAAGAAAAAGGTATTCATTGACAAGAAAAGTCTATTTATA
>NW_018401102.1:26511-26822 GCF_002168275.2 Theobroma umbraticum | reverse complement strand
TTGTACATTTTTTGTTAAAACAGATTATAATTGAATGTCTATCTCAAGAACCATAAAGAAAAAGGCATTCATTGCTTAGAAAAGTCCATTAATATTCACCCATTCCTTTAAAAGCCTTATTACTCACTATCAATGGTTTTATAATCTCATAATTAATTTTATGTTGAATTTTTTTTGCATTTTTCATTAGAACAGATTACAATTGAATGTCTCCCTTGGGAGACGTGAAAAAAAATTCCTTGGCAAGAAAAGTCCATTTACAGTCACCCATTCCTTCAAAAGCCTTAGTACTAACTTTAAATGGTTTTATA
>NW_018401102.1:26385-26501 GCF_002168275.2 Theobroma umbraticum | reverse complement strand
TGATTTTAAATTGATTTTTTTTATATTTTTGGCTAAAACAGATGATAATTGAATGTCTATCTTGAGAAACATGAAGAAAAAGGTATTCGTTAGCAAGAAAAGTCTATTTATAGTCA
>NW_018401102.1:26141-26375 GCF_002168275.2 Theobroma umbraticum | reverse complement strand
TGGAAGCCTTATTACTCACTTTAAATGGTTTTCCAATCTCAAAATTCATTGTAAGTTCATTTTTTTTTACATTTTTGATTAAAACAGATTATAATTGAATGTTTACCTCAAGAAATATAAAGAAAAATACATTCATTGGCAAAAAAAGTTCATTTATAGTCACTCATTCCTTTAAACGTCTTATTACTTACTTTAAATGGTTTTATAATCTCATAATTGATTTTAAATTGAATT
>NW_018401102.1:25782-25940 GCF_002168275.2 Theobroma umbraticum | reverse complement strand
TTAAATAGTTTTGTAATCTCAAAATTTAATTTAATTTGAATTCTTTGTCTGTTTTTGGATCAAACAGGTTATAATTGAATGTCTACCTCGAGAAACATGAAGAAAAATGCATTCATTAGCAAGAAAAGTCCATTTATAATCACTCAAGCCTTCGAAAG
>NW_018401102.1:25645-25772 GCF_002168275.2 Theobroma umbraticum | reverse complement strand
TACTTTAAATGGTTTTATAAACTAATAATTGATTTTATATTTTTAGTTCAAACATATTATAATTGAATGTCTATCTCATAAAACCTGAAAAAAAGGCATTCAATGGCAAGAAAAGTCCATTTATAGT
>NW_018401102.1:25513-25635 GCF_002168275.2 Theobroma umbraticum | reverse complement strand
TTCAAAAGCCTTATTACTCGCTTTAAAAGGTTTTATAAACTCATAATTAATTTTTATTTATATTTTTTTACATTTATCATTAAAACAGACTATATTTGAATGTATGCCTCGAGAAACATGTA
>NW_018401102.1:25279-25430 GCF_002168275.2 Theobroma umbraticum | reverse complement strand
ATAATCTTAAAATTGATTTTAAGTTGAATTATTTGTACATTTTTAGTTAAAATAGATTATAATTAAATGTCTAGCTCGAGAAACTTGAAGAAAAAGACATTCATTGACAAGAAAAGTTAGTTTATAGCCACCCATTCCTTTAAAAGCCTTA
>NW_018401102.1:25061-25179 GCF_002168275.2 Theobroma umbraticum | reverse complement strand
AAAGTGAGTAATAAGGCTTTTGAAGGAATGAGAGACTATAAATGGACTTTTATTCCAAAAGACTGAATTTTTCTACATATTTTTTGAGGTAGGCATTCAATTATAGCCTATTTTAACA
>NW_018401102.1:24913-25051 GCF_002168275.2 Theobroma umbraticum | reverse complement strand
AAAAATTCAAATTAAAATCCATTATGAGATTTTAAAACTATTTAAAGTGAGTAATAAGGCTTTTAAAGGAATGTGTGGCTATAAACTAACTTTTCTTGCCAATGAATGCCTTTTTCTTCAAGTTTCTCAAGCTAGACA
>NW_018401102.1:24701-24880 GCF_002168275.2 Theobroma umbraticum | reverse complement strand
AAATCAATTTTGAGATTATAAAACCGTTTAAAGTGAGTAATATGGCTTTTCAAGGAATGGGAGACTATAAATGGACTTTTCTTCCAAATGAATAGCTTTTTCTACATGTTTCCCAAGGCATACATTCAATTATAGTATGTTTTAAAGAAAAATGTAAAAAAATTCAACTAAAAATCAAT
>NW_018401102.1:24521-24691 GCF_002168275.2 Theobroma umbraticum | reverse complement strand
TAAAACCTTTTAAAGCGAGTAATAAGGCCTTTGAAAGAATGGGTGATTATAAATGAGCTTTTCTTGCCAATGAATGTCTTTGTCTTCATGTTTATTGAGGTAAACATTCAATTATAATTTGTTTTAACTAAAAATATACAAAGAATTCAACTTAAAATCAATTTTGAGAT
>NW_018401102.1:24391-24511 GCF_002168275.2 Theobroma umbraticum | reverse complement strand
TTTAAAGTGAGTAATAAGGCATTTGAAGGAATGGATGACTATAAATGGATTTTCTTGGCAATGAATGCCTTTTTCTTCACGTTTCATGAGATAGACATTCAATTATAATCTGTTTTAACT
>NW_018401102.1:24218-24381 GCF_002168275.2 Theobroma umbraticum | reverse complement strand
AATCAATTATTAGTTTATAAAATGAGTAATAAGGCTTTTGAAGAAATAGGTGGCTATAAATAGACTTTTTTTACCAATGAATGTCTTTTTCTTTCCATTTCTGAAGATAAACATTCAATTATAATCTGTTTTAATAAAAAATGTATAAAGAATTCAAATTTAA
>NW_018401102.1:23551-24208 GCF_002168275.2 Theobroma umbraticum | reverse complement strand
AGATTATAAAACCATTTAAATTGAGTAATAAGGCTTTTAAAGTAATAGATGAGTATAAACAGACTTTTCTTGTCAGTGAATGCCTTTTTCTTCACGTTTCTCGAACTAGACATTTAATTATAATCCCTTTGAACAAAAAATGCATAAATATTTGAGCTTAAAATCAATTTTGAGATTATAAAACCATTTAAAGTGAGTAATACGACTTTTAAAGTAATAGGTGAGTATAAATGGACTTTTATTGCCAGTGAATGCCTTTTTCTTCACGGTTCTCAAGCTAGACATTCAATTATAATCCCTTGAACAAAAAACGTAAAAAAATTAAACTAAAAATCAATTTTGAGATAATAAAACCGTTTAAAATGAGTAATAAGGTTTTCGAAGGCTTGAGTGACTATAAATGGACTTTTAGTGTCAATAGTTGTCTTTTGCTTAACGTTCCCCACGACAGACATTCAATTCTAGCCTTTTTAACCAAAAATATAAAATTTAACTTAAAATCAATTTTGAGATTTTAAAACCATTTAAAGTGAGTAATACGGCTTTTAAAAGAATGAGAGACTATAAATGGACTTTTATTCCAAATGAATGGCTTTTTCGACATGTTTCTTAAGACAGGCATTCAATTATAGCCTATTTTAACAAAAAGTATAAAAA
>NW_018401102.1:23182-23265 GCF_002168275.2 Theobroma umbraticum | reverse complement strand
TCGAGGCATACATTCAATTATAGTCTGTTTTAATAAAAAATATAAAAAATTTCAACTAAAAATCAATTATGAGATTATAAAAC
>NW_018401102.1:22877-23172 GCF_002168275.2 Theobroma umbraticum | reverse complement strand
GAGTAACAAGGCTTTTGAAGGAATGGCTGACTATAAATGGACTTTTCTTGCCAAGGAATGCCTTTTTCTTCCTATTTTTCGAGGTAAACATTCAATTATAATCTGTTTTAATTAAAAATGTACAAAGAATTTAAATTTAAATTAATTATGAGATTATAGAACCATTTAAAGCAAATAATAAGGCCTTTCAAGAAATAGGTGACTATAAATGGATGTTTCTTGCCAATGAATACCTTTTTCTTCATGTTTCTCGAGGTAGACATTTAATATAATTTGTTTTAGCCAAAAATATACA
>NW_018401102.1:22005-22664 GCF_002168275.2 Theobroma umbraticum | reverse complement strand
CATTTAAAGTGAGTAATAAGGTTTTTGAAGGAATAGGTGACTATAAATAGAATTTTCTTGCCAATGAATGTCTTTTTTTAATGTTTCTCAAGGTGGAAATGTAATTATAATCTCTTTTAACTAAAAACATAAAAATATTAAACTGGAAATCAATTTTGAGGTAATAAAACCTTTTAAAATGAGTAATAAGGCTTTCGAAGAAATGAGTGAATATAAATAGACCTTTCTTGCCAATGAATGCATTCTTCTTCATGTTTCTGAAGGTAGACACTCAATTATAGTCCGTTTGATCAAAAAATATAAGAAAATTCAATTCAAAATCAATTATGAGATTATAAAACTATTTAAAGTGAGTAAAAAGATTTTTAAAAGAATAGGAGACCATAAATGGACTTTTCTTCCTAATGAATGGCTTTTTCTACATGTTTCTTGAGACAGGCGTTCAATTATAATCTATTTTAACCAAAAATGTAAAAAAAATGAACTAAAAATCAATTTTAAGATAATAAAACCATTTAAAGTGAGTGATAAGGCTTTTGAAGGAATCGGTGACTATAAATAGACCTCTCCAGCTAATGAATGCATATTTCTTCATGTTTCTCAATGTAAACATTCAATTATAGTATGTTTTAACTAAAAATATAAAAAAATTCAACTTA
>NW_018401102.1:21508-21825 GCF_002168275.2 Theobroma umbraticum | reverse complement strand
AGATTATAAAACCATTTAAAGCTAGTAATAAGGCTTTTGAAGAAATGGGTGACTGTAAATGGATTTTTTTTTCTAATGAATGCCTTTTTTTTCATGTTTCTCAAGGTTGATATTCAATTATAATATGTTTTAACTAAAAATATACAAAGAATTCAAATTAAAATCAAGTTTGATATTATTAAACCATTTAAGTGAGTAACGATGCTTTTAAAGAAATGGATGCTGAAAATAGACTTTTCTTGTCAGTGAATACCTTTTTCTTTATGTTTCTTGAGGTAGAAATTCAATTATAGTCTGTTTTAACCATAAATATAAAA
>NW_018401102.1:21228-21408 GCF_002168275.2 Theobroma umbraticum | reverse complement strand
ATCTCATAATTGATTTTAAGTTAGATTTTTTTACATTTTTTGTTAAAACAAACTATAATTGAATGCGTGCCTGAAAAAACATGTAGAAAAAGCTATTCATTTGAAAAAAAAGTCCATTTATACTCTCTTATTCCTTCGAAAGTCTTATTACTCGCTTTAAATGGTTTTATAATCTCATAA
>NW_018401102.1:20770-20963 GCF_002168275.2 Theobroma umbraticum | reverse complement strand
AGTCACCAATTCTTTCAAAAGCCTTATTACTCACTTTAAATGGTTTTATTATCTTAAAATTGATTTTCAGTTCAATTTTTTTTCTATTTTTAGTTAAAACAGATTATAATTGAATGCTTGCCTCAGGAAATGTGTAAGAAAAGTCATTCATTGGGAAGAAAAGTCCATTTATGGTCTCTCATTCCTTCAAAAG
>NW_018401102.1:20425-20760 GCF_002168275.2 Theobroma umbraticum | reverse complement strand
CACTTTAAATGGTTTTATAATCTCATAATTAATTTTGAGTTGAATTTTCTTGTATTTTTGACTAAAACAGACATTAATTGAGTGTCTACCTTGACAAATGTGAAGAAAACATATTCATTGTTTAGAAAGGTCTATTTATAGCTACCCATTTTGTGAAAAGCCTTATTACTCATTTTAAATGGTTTTATTATCTCAAAATTGATGTTCAGTTCAATTTTTTTATGTTTTTATTTAAAATAGATTATAATTGAATGTCTAGCCTAAGAAACATTAAGAAAAAAGTATTCATTAGCAAGAAAAGTCTATTTATAGTCACCCATTACTTTAA
This sequence comes from Theobroma umbraticum, assembly GCF_002168275.2. Classification (NCBI taxonomy): domain Eukaryota; kingdom Viridiplantae; phylum Streptophyta; class Magnoliopsida; order Malvales; family Malvaceae; genus Theobroma; species Theobroma umbraticum. Next base: position 20,432 of record NW_018401102.1, on the reverse strand, counting down.
AAGCTTT
>NW_018401102.1:20249-20411 GCF_002168275.2 Theobroma umbraticum | reverse complement strand
ATAATTTTATAATATCAAAATTGATTTAAATTTAAGTTCTTTGTACATTTTTAGTTAAAACAGATTATAATTGAATGTTTACCTCCAGAAACATAGAGATCAAGGAAATCATTGACAATAAAAGTCCATTTATAGTCACCCATTCCTTTAAAAGCCTTATTA
>NW_018401102.1:20037-20239 GCF_002168275.2 Theobroma umbraticum | reverse complement strand
ATGGTTTTATAATCTCATAATTCATTTTAAGTTAGATTTTTTTACATTTTTTATTAAAACAAACTATAATTGAATGTGTGGCTTAGGAAACGTGTAGAAAAAGCTATTCATTTGAAAGAAAAGTCCATTTATACTCTCCTATTCCTTTGAAAGCCTTATTACTCGCTTTAAATAGTTTTATCATCTCATAATTGATTTTAAG
>NW_018401102.1:19592-19776 GCF_002168275.2 Theobroma umbraticum | reverse complement strand
AAGCCTTATTACTCACTTTAAATGGTTTTATTATCTCAAAATTGATTTTCAGTTAAATTCTTTTTTTCCATTTTTAGTTAAAATAGATTATAATTGAATGTCTGCCACAGGAAATGTGTAAAAAAAGTCATTCATTGAGAAGAAAAGTCCATTTATGGTCATCCATTCTTTCAAAAGCCTTATT
>NW_018401102.1:19251-19582 GCF_002168275.2 Theobroma umbraticum | reverse complement strand
AATAATTTTATAATCTCATAATTGATTTTGAGTTGAATTTTCTTATATTTTTAACTAAAACAGATATTAATTGAGTGTCTACCTCGACAAATGTGAAGAAAAATACATTCATTGGTAAGAAAGGTTTATTTATAGCCACCCATTCCGTCAAAAGCCTTATTACTCATTTTAAATGTTTTTATTATCTCAAAATTAATTTTCAGTTCAATGTTTTTATATTTTTAGTTAAAACAGATTATAATTGAATGTCTATCCTAAGAAACGCAAAGAAAAAAGTATTTATTAGCAAGAAAAGTCCATTTATAGTCACCTATTACTTTAAAAGCTTTAT
>NW_018401102.1:18822-19016 GCF_002168275.2 Theobroma umbraticum | reverse complement strand
AAATGGTTTTATAATCGCATAATTGATTTAAATTTAAATATTCTGTACATTTTTAGTTAAAACAAATTATAATTGAATATCTATCTTGACAAACATGAAGAAAAAGGCATTCATTGGCAAGAACAGTCCATTTGTATTCACCCATTCCTTCAAAAGTCTTACTACTCACTTTAAATGGTTTTATAATCTCATGA
>NW_018401102.1:18345-18812 GCF_002168275.2 Theobroma umbraticum | reverse complement strand
GTTAAATTTTTTTATATTTTTGGTTAGAATATATTATAATTGAATGTCTACCTTGGGAAACGTGAAAAAATTTTCATTGATAAGAATAGTCCATTTACAATCACCCATTCTTTCAAAAGCCTTATTACTTACTTTAAATAGTTTTATATAATCTCAAAATTGATTTTAATTTGAATTCTTTGTACATTTTTCGTTAAACAAGATTATAATTGAATGTCTACCTTGAGAAACATGAAGAAAAATGCATTCATTTATAAGAAAAGTCCATTTATAGTCACCCATTCTTTTAAAAGCCTTATTACTCACCTTAAACAGTTTTATAATGTCATAATTGATTTTATTTTGAATTGTTTTACATTTTCAGTTAAAACAGATTATAAGTGAATGTCTACCTTGAGAAACGTGGAGAAAAGGACATTCATTGGCAAGAAAAGTCTATTTATAGTCATCCATTCCTTCAAAAGCCT
>NW_018401102.1:18125-18245 GCF_002168275.2 Theobroma umbraticum | reverse complement strand
GGGTGACTATAAATGGACTTTTCTTGTCAATGAATGCCTTTTTCTTCACGTTTCATGAGATAGATATTCAATTATAATATGTTTTAACCAAAAATATAAAATCAATTATTGTTTATAAAA
>NW_018401102.1:17479-17859 GCF_002168275.2 Theobroma umbraticum | reverse complement strand
GAATTGGTGACTATAAATGGACTTTTCTTGCCAATGAATACCTTTTTTTTCATGCTTCCCATGGTAGACATTCAATTATACTCTATTCTAACCAAAAATTTTAAAAAAAATTCAATTTAAAGTCAATTATGAAATTATAAAACCATTTAAAGTAAGTAATAAGGCGTTTGAAGGAATGCGTGACTATAAATGGACTTTTCTTATCAATGAATGCCCTTTTCTTCACTTTTCTCAAGATAAACATTTAATTATAATATGTTTTAACTAAAAATGTAAAAACATTCAACATAAAATGAGTTATGATATTATAAAACCATTTAAAGCAAGTAATAAGACTTTTGAAGGTATAGTTGACCATAAATGGACTTTTCTTGTCAATG
>NW_018401102.1:17367-17469 GCF_002168275.2 Theobroma umbraticum | reverse complement strand
TCTTCATGTTTCTTAAGGTAGACACTCAATTCTAGCCTATTTTAACTAAAAATGTAAAAACAATTCAACTTAAAATTAATTATTAGTTTATAAAATCATTTA
>NW_018401102.1:16864-17357 GCF_002168275.2 Theobroma umbraticum | reverse complement strand
TAAGGCTTTCGAAGGCTTGAGTGACTATAAATGGACTTTTAGTGTCAATAGTTGGATTTTACTTCACGTTCCCTAAGGTAGACATTCAATTATAGCCTTTTTAACTAAAAATCTAAAATTTAACTTAAAATCAAATTTGAGATTATAAAACCATTTAAAGTGAGTAATACGACTTTTGAAGGAATGAGAGACTATAAATAGATTTTTATTCCAAATGAATGGCTTTTTTTACACGTTTTTTGAGGTAAGCATTCAATTATAGCCTATTTTAATAGAAAATATAAAAAAATTCAAATTAAAATCTATTATGAGATTTTAAAACAACTTAAAGTGAGTAATAAGGCTTTTAAAGGAATGGATGGTTATAAACTAACTTTTCTTGCCAATGAATGCCTTTTTCTTCAAGGTTCTCAAGTTAGACATTTAATTATAATCTATTTTAGTCAAAAATGTACAAAGAATTCAACTTAAAATCAATTTTGAGATTATAAAA
>NW_018401102.1:16505-16650 GCF_002168275.2 Theobroma umbraticum | reverse complement strand
CTTTTCTTGTCAATGAATACCTTTTTCTTCCTGTTTCTTAAGGTAGACATTCAATTATAATATGTTCTAAGCAAAATTGTAAAAAGATTTGACGTAAAATCAATGATGAGATTATAAAATTATTTAAAGCGAGTAATAAGGCTTT
>NW_018401102.1:16037-16495 GCF_002168275.2 Theobroma umbraticum | reverse complement strand
GGTGACTATAAATGGACTTTTCTTGTCAATGAATATCTTTGTCTTCATATTTCTTAAAGTAGACATTCAATTATAATCTATTTTAACCAAAAATGTACAAAGAATTTAAGCTAACATCAATTTTGAGATTAGAAAACTATTTAAAGAGGGTAATAAGGCTTTTAAATGAATGAGTGACTATAAATAGACTTTTCTTATCAATGAATGTATTTTTCTTCACGTTTCTTAAGGTAGATATTCAATTATAATCTGTTTAACCAAAAATATAAAAAAATTTAATGTAAAATCAATTACGAAATTATAAAACAATTTAAAGCGAGTAATAAGGTTTTTAAGGGAATGGGTGACTATAAATAGACTTTTCTTATCAATGAATATCTTTTTTTTTCACGTTTCTTAGGGTAGATATTTAATTATAATCTATTCTAACCAAAAATATAAAAAAATTCAATCTAAAA
>NW_018401102.1:15855-16027 GCF_002168275.2 Theobroma umbraticum | reverse complement strand
GATTATAAAGCCATTTAATGTGAGTAATGAGGCTTTTTAAAGAATGGTTGACTATAAATGAGCTTTTCTTTCCAATGAATACTTTTTTCTTCACATTTCCCAAGGTAAATATTCAATTATAATCTGTTCTAACTAAAAATGTTAAGAAATTCAACCTAAAATCAATTATGAG
>NW_018401102.1:15673-15845 GCF_002168275.2 Theobroma umbraticum | reverse complement strand
TATTTAAAGCAAGTAATAAGGCCTTTAAAGGGATGAGTGACAATAAATAAACTTTTCTGACCAATGAATGCATTTTTTTTTCATGTTTTCCATGGTAGACATTCGATTATAATCAGTTTTAACTAAAAATGTACAAATGATTCAAATTAAAATCAATTTTGAGATTATAAAA
>NW_018401102.1:15459-15663 GCF_002168275.2 Theobroma umbraticum | reverse complement strand
TGAGTAATAAGGCTTTTGAAGGAATGGGTGATTAGAAATGGACTTTTCTTTTCAATTAATACCTTTTATTTCACGTTTCTTAGGGTAGACATTCAATTATAATCTGTTCTAACTAAAAATGTAGAAAAATTTAATCTAAAATCAATTATGAGATTATAAAGCCATTTAATATGAGTAATAAGGCTTTTGAAGGAATGAGTGACT
>NW_018401102.1:14923-15088 GCF_002168275.2 Theobroma umbraticum | reverse complement strand
AAAATCAATTTTGAGATTATAAAACCATTTAAAGTGAGTAACAAGGCTTTTAAAAAAATGAGTGACTATAAATATACTTTTCTTGCCAATGAATGCATTTTTCTTCACATGTTTTGAGGTAGACATTCAATTATAATCTATTTTAACTAAAAATGTACAAAGAAT
>NW_018401102.1:14532-14905 GCF_002168275.2 Theobroma umbraticum | reverse complement strand
TGAGATTATAAAACCATTTAAAGTGAGTAATAAGGCTTTTAAAGGAATGGATGATTATAAATAGATTTTTCTTGCTAATAAATACTTTTTTCTTTCTGTTTCTTAAGGTAGACATTCAATTATAATTTGTTTTAACTAAAATTGTACAAAGAATAAAAAATAAAATTAGTTTTGAGATTATAGAACCATTTAAAGTGAGTAATAACGCTTTTGAAGGAAGAGGTAACTATAAATAGTCTTTTCTTGCGAATAAATGCTTTTTTTTTCAGGTTTCTTGAGGTAGACATTCAATTATAATCTGTTTGAACTAAAAACGTACAAAAAATTCAAATTAAAATCAATTTTGAGATTATAAAACTATTTAAAGCGAGTA
>NW_018401102.1:14362-14518 GCF_002168275.2 Theobroma umbraticum | reverse complement strand
GGAATGGGTGACTATAAATGGACTTTTCTTGCCAATGAATACTTTTTTCTTTAAATTTCTTAGGGTAGACATTCAATTATAATCTGTTCTAACCAAAATGTAGAAAAATTCAATCTAAAATCAATTATGAGATTATAAAACTATTTGAAGTGAGTA
>NW_018401102.1:14211-14352 GCF_002168275.2 Theobroma umbraticum | reverse complement strand
TAAAGGAATGGGTGACTATAAATAAGCTTTTCTTACTAATGAATACCTTTTTCTTCATGTTTTTTGCAGCAAACATTCAATTATAATATGTTCTAACCAAAAATATAAAACAATTCAACCTAAAATCAATTATGAGATTAT
>NW_018401102.1:14039-14201 GCF_002168275.2 Theobroma umbraticum | reverse complement strand
AAAGCAAGTAATAAGGCTTTTAAAGGAATAGGTGACTATAAATGGACTATTCTTGCCATTGAATGCCTTTTCTTTTCATGTTTCTCAAGGTTGACATTTAATTATAATCTATTTTTAAAAAAATATATAAAGAATTCAAACTAAAATCAATTTTGAGATTAG
>NW_018401102.1:13835-14029 GCF_002168275.2 Theobroma umbraticum | reverse complement strand
AAGTGAGTAATGAAGCTTTTAAAGGAATGGGTGACAATAAATGGACTTTTTTTACCCATGAATGTCTTTTTCTTCATGTTTGTTGAAGTAGACATTTAATTATAATCTGTTTTAATTAAAAATGTACAAAGAATTCAAAATAAAATCAATTTTGATATTATAAAACCATTTAAAGTGAGTAATAAGGCTTTTAA
>NW_018401102.1:12877-13374 GCF_002168275.2 Theobroma umbraticum | reverse complement strand
CCAATGAATACCTTTTTCTTCATGTTTCTTAGGGCAGACATTCAATTATAATCTAATCTAACCCAAAATATCAAAAAATTCAGTCTAAAATCAATTATGAGATTATAAAGCCATTAAATGTGAGTAATAAGGCATTTGAGGGAATTGCTGACTATAAATGGCTTTTTCTTCCAATGAATACCTTTTCTTCCACGTTTTCCAAGGTAAACAATCAATTATAAACTGTTCTAACTAAAAATAAAAAAAAATAATGTAAAATCAATTATGAGATTATAAAACCATTTAAAGCAAGTAATAAGGCTTCTAAGGAATGGGTGGCTATAAATGGACTTTTCTTGCCAATGAATGTCTTTTTTTTCACATTTCTTGAGGTAAGCATTAAATTATAACCTATTTTAATAAAAAATGTACAAAGAATTCAAACTAAAATCAATTTTGAGATTTGAAAACTATTTAAAGTGAGTAATAAGACTTTTATAGAAATGGGTGACTATAAA
>NW_018401102.1:12782-12867 GCF_002168275.2 Theobroma umbraticum | reverse complement strand
TTACCAATGAATGCATTTTTCTTCATGTTTCTTAAGGTAGACATTTGACTATAATTAGTTTTAACCAAAAATGTACAAAGAATTC
>NW_018401102.1:12418-12772 GCF_002168275.2 Theobroma umbraticum | reverse complement strand
CAATTTTGAGATTATAAAGCTATTTAAATTGAGTAATGAGGCTTTTGAAGGAATAGGTGACTATAAGTGGACTTTTCTTGCCAATGAATACCTTTTTCTTGACGTTTCTTAGAGCATACATTCAATTATAATCTGATCTAACCCAAAATATAAAAAATTCAATCTAAAATCAATTATGAGATTATGAAGCCATTAAATGTGAGTAATAAGGCTTTTGAGGGTATTGCTGACTATAAATGGCTTTTCTTTCCAATGAATATCTTTTTTTTTCATGTTTCTCAAGGCAAACATTCAATTATAAACTGTTCTAACTAAAAATAAAAAAATATTTAACGTAAAATCAATTATGAGATT
>NW_018401102.1:11985-12408 GCF_002168275.2 Theobroma umbraticum | reverse complement strand
TTAAAGCGAGTAATAAGGCTTTTAAGGAATGAGTGGCTATAAATGGACTTTTCTTACCAATGAATGTCTTTTTCTTTATGTTTCTTGAGGTAGACATTAAATTATAATCTATTTTAACTAAAAATGTACAAAGAATTCAAACTAATATCAAATTTGATATTAGAAAACCATTTAAAGTGAGTAATAAGGCTTTTCAAGGAATTGGTGACTATAAATGGACTTTTCTTACCAATGAATGCATTTTTCTTCACAATTCTCGAGGTAGCCATTCAATTATAATATGTTTAAATAAAAAATGTAAAAAGAATTCAAACTAAAATCAATTTTGAGATAATAAAACCATTTAAAGTGAGTATGAAGGCTTTTAAAGGAATAGATAATTATAAATGGACTTTCTTGCCAATGAATGCATTTTTCTTCATG
>NW_018401102.1:11600-11975 GCF_002168275.2 Theobroma umbraticum | reverse complement strand
TAGACATTCAATTATAGGCCATTTTAACTAAAAATGTGTAAACAATTCAAACTAAAATCAATTTTGAGACTACAAAACCATTTAAAGTGAGTGATAAGGCTTTTGAAGGAATGGATGGCAAAAAATAGACTTTTCTTGCCAATGAATAACTTTTTCTTCATGTTATCCATGACAGACATTCAATTATAATTTTTTCTAACAAAAAATGTAAACAAATTCAATATAAATCAATTGTGAGATTATAAAGCCATTTAATGTGAGTAATAAGACTTTGGAAGGAATCGGTGACTATAAATGGGCTTTTCTTGCCAAGGAATATAATTTTCTTCATGTTTCCCAAGGCAGACATTCAATTATAATCTGTTCTAACAAAAA
>NW_018401102.1:11048-11222 GCF_002168275.2 Theobroma umbraticum | reverse complement strand
ACTTTTCTTGCTAATGAATACCTTTTTCTTCATGTTTCCTAGAGTCGACATTGAATTATATTCTATTCTAACCAAAAATATAAAAAAATTCAATTTAAAATCAATTATGAGATTATAAAGCTATTTAGAGCGAGTAATAAGCCTTTTGAAAGAATAGGTGACTATAAATGGACT
>NW_018401102.1:10598-11038 GCF_002168275.2 Theobroma umbraticum | reverse complement strand
ATGAATGTATTTTTCTTCATGTTTCTTGAGGTAGACATTCAATTATGATCTGTTTTAATCAAAAATGTAAAAAAAATTAAACGTAAAATCTATTTTGAGATTATAAAACCATTTAAAGTGAGTAATAAGATTTTTGAAGGTATAGGTGACTAGAAATAGATTTTTCTTGCTAATGAAAACCTTTTTCTACATGTTTCTCAAGGAAGACATTCAATTATAATCTGTTTTAGTCAAGAATGTAAAAAAAAATCAATGAAAAATTAATTCTTGGATTATAAAATCATTTAAAGTTAGTAATAAGGCTTTTGAAGGAATAGGTGACTGTAAATAGACTTTTTATGCCAACGAAAACTTTTTTTTCACATTTCTTAAGCCAAACATTCAATTATAATCTGTTCTAATAAAAAATGACAAACAATTCAATCGAAAATCAATTATGA
>NW_018401102.1:10399-10588 GCF_002168275.2 Theobroma umbraticum | reverse complement strand
CCATTCAAAGTGAGTAATAATGCTTTTGAAAGAATGGGTGAATATAAATAGACTTTTCCTAACAATGAATGCCTTTTTTTTCTTATTTCTCAAGATAGATATTCAATTATAAACTGTTTTAACTGAAAATGTATAAAGAATTCAAATTAAAATCAATTATGAGATTATAAAACCATTTAAAGTACGTAA
>NW_018401102.1:10263-10389 GCF_002168275.2 Theobroma umbraticum | reverse complement strand
AAAGAAATGGATGACTATAAATGGACTTTTCTTGCCAATGAAAGCTTTTTTCTTCATGTTTCTTGAGATAGACATTCAATTATAATTTGTTTTAACTATAAATGTACAAAGAATTCAAATTTAAAT
>NW_018401102.1:9723-10253 GCF_002168275.2 Theobroma umbraticum | reverse complement strand
ATTATAAAACTATTTAAAGTGAGTAATAAAGCTTTTAAATTAATAGGTGACTATAAATGGACTTTTTTTGTCAATGAATATCATTTTCTTCACGTTTCTCAAAGTAAACATTCAATTATAATCTATTTTAAATAAAAATGCACAATGAATTCAAGCTAACATCAATTTTGAGATTAGAAAACCATTTAAAGTGAATAATGAGGCTTCTAAAGGAATGGGTCACAATAAATAGATTTTTGCTACCCATGAATGCCTTTTTGTTTATGTTTCTTAAGATAGACATTTAATTATAATATGTTTCAACTAAAAATGTACAAAAAAATTAAATTAAAATCAATTCTGACATTATAAAACTATTTAAAGTGAGTAATAAGGCTTTTAAAAGAATAAGTGACTATAAATGGGCTTTTGTTGCCAATGAATGCATTTTTCTTCACGTTTCTCGAGGTAGACATTTAATTAAAATCTGTTTTAATAAAAAATGTATAAAGAATTCAAACTAAAATCAATTTTGAGATTAGAAAACCATT
>NW_018401102.1:9551-9666 GCF_002168275.2 Theobroma umbraticum | reverse complement strand
GACTATAAATGGATTTTTCTTGCCAATGAATGCATTTTTCTTCATGTTTCTTGAGGTAGACATTCGATTATAATTAGTTTTAACCGAAAATGTACAAAGAATTCAAATTAAAATC
>NW_018401102.1:9178-9541 GCF_002168275.2 Theobroma umbraticum | reverse complement strand
TTATAAAACTATTTAAATTGAGTAATGAGGCTTTTGAAGGAATGGGTGACTATAAGTGGACTTTTCTTGTCAATGAATACCTTTTTCTTCATGTTTCTTAGGGAAGACATTCAGTTATAATATGATCTAACCCAAAACATAAAAAAATTCAATATAAATTTAATTATGAGATTATAAAACCATTAAATGTGAGTTATAAGGCTTTTGAGGGAATTGTTGACTATAAATGGCTTTTCTTTCCAATGAATACCTTTTTTTTCATGTTTCTCAAGGTAAACATTCAATTATAAATTGTTCTAGCCAAAAATAAAAAAAATTTAACGTAAAATCAATTATGAGATTATAAAACCATTTAAAGCGAGT
>NW_018401102.1:8624-8908 GCF_002168275.2 Theobroma umbraticum | reverse complement strand
AGATGATCAATATTAGTCTATTTTAACTAAAAAAGTACAAAGAATTCAAGCTAACATCAATTTTGAGATTAGAAAATTATTTAAAGCGAGTAATAAGGCTTTTAAACGAAAAAGTTACGATAAATGGACTTTTCTTACCAATGAATGCATTTTTCTTAATGTTTCTCAAGGTAGACATTCAATTATAATCTGCTTTAACCAAAAATGTAAAAAAATTTAATGTAAAATTAATTACAATATTATAAAACAATTTAAAGCTAGTAATAAGGCTTTTAAGGGAATGG
>NW_018401102.1:8509-8614 GCF_002168275.2 Theobroma umbraticum | reverse complement strand
ATGGACTTTTCTTGCCAATGAATACCTTTTTTTTTGCATTTCTTAAGGCAAACATTCAATTATAATCTGTTCTAACCAAATATATTAAAAATTCAATCTAAAATC
>NW_018401102.1:7850-8227 GCF_002168275.2 Theobroma umbraticum | reverse complement strand
AATCAATTATGAGATTATAAAACCATTTAAAGCAAGTAATAAGGCCTTTAAAGGGATGGGTGACAATAAATAAACTTTTTTTACCAATGAATGCATTTTTTTCATGTTTTCTATGGTAGACATTTGATTATAATCAATTTTAACCAAAAATGTATAAAAGATTCAAATTAAAATCAATTGTGAGAATATAAAACCATTTAAAGTGAGTAATAAGGCTTTTAAAGGAATGGGTGATTAGAAATAGACTTTTGTTGCCAATGAATACCTTTTTTTTGTGTTTCCTAGGGTAGACATTCAATTATAATCTATTCTAAATAAAAATATAAAAAAATTCAATCTGAAATCAATTATGAGATTATAAAGCCATTTAATATGAG
>NW_018401102.1:7032-7840 GCF_002168275.2 Theobroma umbraticum | reverse complement strand
TTTGAAGGAATGAGTGACTATAAATGAGCTCTTCTTTCAATGAATACTTTTTTTTACGTTTTTCAAGGTAAACATTCAATTATAATCTGTTCTGACTAAAAATGTAAAAAAACATTCAACATAAAATCAATTGTGAGATTATAAAACCATTTAAAGCGAGAAATAAGACTTTTAAAGGAATGGGTGACCATAAATGGACTTTTCTTTCAAATGAATACCTTTTTCTTCATGTTTCTTGAGATAGACATTCACTTATAATCTGTTCTAACTTAAAATGTACAAAGAATTCAAACTAAAATCAGTTTTGAGATTATAAAACTATTTAAAGTGAGTAACAAGGCTTTTAAAAAAATAGGTGACTATAAACATACTTTTCTTACCCATGAATGCCTTTTTCTTCATGTTTCTTGAGGTAGATATTTAATTATAATTTGTTTTAACTAAAAATGTACAAAGAATTCAAATTAAAATCAATTTGGACATTATAAAACCATTTAAAATGAGTAATAAGGCTTTTAAAGGAATAAATGGCTATAAATGGGCTTTTCTTGCCAATGAATGTATTTCTCTTCACGTTTCTCAAGGTAGACATTCAATTATGGTCTGTTTTAACAAAAAAATGTACAAATAATTCAAACTAAAATTAATTCTGAGATTAGAAAACCATTTAAAGTGACTAATAAGACTTTTATAGAAATGAGTGACTATAAATAGACTTTTCTTGGCAATGAATGCATTTTTCTTCATGTTTCTTAAGGTAGACATTCAATTATAATCTATTTTAACTAAAAATGTACAAAGAATTCAA
>NW_018401102.1:6502-6850 GCF_002168275.2 Theobroma umbraticum | reverse complement strand
TTATAAAGCCATTAAATGTGAGTAATAAGGCTTTTGAGGGAATTGGTGACTATATATGGCTTTTCTTTCCAATGGGTACTTTTTTTCATGTTTTCTAAGGCAAACATTCAATTATAAACTATTCTAACCAAAAAAGAAAAAAAAATTAACGTAAAATCAATTATAAGATTATAAAATCATTTAAAGCGAGTAAGGCTTCTAAGGAATGAGTGGCTATAAATGGACTTTTTTTACAAATGAATGTCTTTTTCTTAACATTTATTGAGGTAGACATTAAATTTAATCTGTTTTAACAAAAAATATACAAAGAATTCAAACTAAAATCAATTTTGAGATTAGAAAACCATT
>NW_018401102.1:6115-6277 GCF_002168275.2 Theobroma umbraticum | reverse complement strand
AGAATTCAAATTAAAATCAATTTTGAGATTATAAAACCATTTAAATTGAGTAATGAGGCTTTTAAAGGAAATGGGTGACTATAAGTAGACTTTTCTTACCAATGAATACATTTTTCTTCATATTTCTTAGGGAAGACATTCAATTATAATCTGATCTAACCC
>NW_018401102.1:5738-6105 GCF_002168275.2 Theobroma umbraticum | reverse complement strand
AAAATTCAATCTAAAATCAATTATGAGACTATAAAGCCATTAAATGTGAGTAATAAGGCTTTTAAGGGAATTGGTGACTATAAATGGCTTTTCTTTTCAATGAATACCTTTTGTTTTACGTTTCTCAAGGCAGACATCCAATTATAAACTGTTCTAACTAAAAATGAGAAAGAAATTTAACGTAAAATCAATTATGAGATTATAAGATCATTTAAATCGAGTAATAAGGCTTCTAAGAAATAGGTGGCTATTAATGGACTTATATTGCTACTGAATGTCTTTTTCTTCACATTTCTTGAGGTAGAAATTAAATTATAATTTATTTTAATAAAAAATATACAAAGAATTCAAACTAAAATCAATTTTG
>NW_018401102.1:5542-5728 GCF_002168275.2 Theobroma umbraticum | reverse complement strand
ACCATTTAAAGTGAGTAATAAGACTTTTATAGAAATGGGTGACTGTAAATGGACTTTTCTTGCCAATGAATATATTTTTCTTCATGTTTATTGTGGTAGACATTTTATTATAATTAGTTTTAACTAAAAATATACAAAGAATTCAAATTAAAATTAATTTTGTGATTATAAAACCATTTAAATTGA
>NW_018401102.1:5206-5442 GCF_002168275.2 Theobroma umbraticum | reverse complement strand
AAAATCAATTTTGAGATTATAAAACTATTTAAATTGAGTAATGAGGCTTTTGAAAGAATGGGTGACTATAAGTGGACTTTTCTTGCCAATGAATACATTTTTCTTCACGTTTCTTAGGGCAAACATTCAATTATAATTTGATCTAACCCAAAATATAAAAAAATTTAATCTAAAATCAATTATGAGATTATAAAGCCATTAAATGTGAGTAATAAGGCTTTTGAGGGAATTGGTGA
>NW_018401102.1:4595-4763 GCF_002168275.2 Theobroma umbraticum | reverse complement strand
CCATTCAATTATAATATGTTTAAACAAAAAATGTAGAAAGAATTCAAACTAAAATAAGTTTTGAGATTATAAAACCATTTAAAGTGAATAATAATGCTTTTAAAGGAATAGATGATTATAAATCGACATTCTTGCCAATGAATGTATTTTTCTTCACGTTTCTCAAGG
>NW_018401102.1:4173-4585 GCF_002168275.2 Theobroma umbraticum | reverse complement strand
ATTATAATCTATTTTAACTAAAAATGTGCAAAGAATTCAAACTAAAATTAATTTTGAGATTACAAAACCATTTAAAGTGAGTGATAAGGCTTTTGAAGGAATGAGTGGTGATAAATGGACTTTTCTTGCCAATGAATACCTTTTTCTTCATGTTTCTCAAGACAGACATTCAATTATAATTTGTTCTAACCAAAAATGTAAAAAACTTCAATATAAATCAATTATGAGATTATAAAGCCATTTAATGTGGGTAATAAGACTTTTGAAGGAATCGGTGACTACAAATGGTCTTTTCTTGCCAATGAATATATTTTTCTTCATGTTTTCTAAGGCAGACATTCAATTATAATCTGTTCTAACCAAAAATGTAAAAAACTTCAATCTAAAATCAATTATGAGATTATAAAGCCAT
>NW_018401102.1:3819-4141 GCF_002168275.2 Theobroma umbraticum | reverse complement strand
CTATAAATGGGCTTTTTTTCAATGAATACCTTTCTCTTCACATTTCCTAAGTCAGACATTCAATTATAATCTATTTTAACTAAAAATATAAAAAATTCAACTTAAAATCAATTATGAGATTAGAAAACCATTTAAAGTGAGTAATAATTCTTTTAAAGGAATGGGTGACTATAAATAGACTTTTCTTGCCAATGAATGTATTTTTCTTCATGTTTCTCAAGGTAGACGATCAATTACAGTCTGTTTTAACTAAAAAAGTATAAAGAATTCAAGCTAAAATCAATTTCGAGATTAAAAAACCATTTAAAGTGAGTAATAAGGC
>NW_018401102.1:3675-3809 GCF_002168275.2 Theobroma umbraticum | reverse complement strand
ATGAGTGAATATAAATGGACTTTTCTTACCAATGAATATCTTTTTCTTCATGTTTCCCAAGGCCGACAATGAATTATATTCTGTTCTAATAAAAAATGTAAAAAAATTCAATTTAAAATCAATTATGAGATTAT
>NW_018401102.1:3517-3648 GCF_002168275.2 Theobroma umbraticum | reverse complement strand
AAGAATGGGTGACTATAAATGGACTTTTCTTGTCAATGAATGTATTTTTCTTCATATTTCTTGATGTACACATTCAATTATGATTTGTTTTAACAAAAAAAAATTGAACTTAAAATCAATTTTGAGATTAT
>NW_018401102.1:3209-3507 GCF_002168275.2 Theobroma umbraticum | reverse complement strand
AAAGTGAGTAATAAGGCTTTTGAAGGTATGGGTGACTAGAAATGGATTTTTCTTGCTAATGAAAACCTTTTTCTTCACGTTTCTCAAGGTAGACATTCAATTATAATCTATTTTAGCCAAAAATATAAAAAAAAATTCAATTTAAAATAAATTCTAGGATTCTAAAACCATTTAAAGTTAGTAATAAGGCTTTTAAAGAAATAGGTGACTATAAACGGACTTTTTATATCAATGAATACTTTTTTTTTCATATTTCCTAAGCCAGACATTCAATTATAATCTGTTTTAATAAAAAATA
>NW_018401102.1:2933-3199 GCF_002168275.2 Theobroma umbraticum | reverse complement strand
TAACCTAAAATCAATTATGAGATTATAAAACTATTCAAAGTGAGTAATAACGTTTTTGAAGGAATAGGTAAATATAAATCGACTTTTCTTAACAATGAATGCTTTTTTTTTCATGTTACTCGAGATTGACATTCAATTATAATCTGTTTTAACAAAAAATGTACAAACAATTCAAATTAAAATCAATTATGAGATTATAAAACCATTTAAATCAGGTAATAAGGCTTTTAAAGAAATGGGTGACTATAAATGGACTTTTCTTGCCA
>NW_018401102.1:2670-2874 GCF_002168275.2 Theobroma umbraticum | reverse complement strand
ATTCAAATTTAACTCAATTTTGAGATTATAAAACCATTTAAAGTGTATAAGGCTTTTAAATTAATGGGTGACTATAAATAGACTTTTCTGGACAATGAATGCCTTTTGCTTCATGTTTCTCAAGTTAGACATTCAATTATAATATGTTTGAACCAAAAATGTAAAACAATTTGAACTTAAAATCAATTTTAAGATTATAAAACC
>NW_018401102.1:2466-2660 GCF_002168275.2 Theobroma umbraticum | reverse complement strand
AGTAATAAGGCTTTTGAAGGAATGTGTGACTATAAATAGACTTTTCTTGTTAATGAATATCTTTTTCTTCATGTTTCTCGAGGTATAATTCAATTATAATTTGTTTTAACTAAAAATATAAAAAATTTGAATTGAAAATCAATTTTGAGATAATAAAATCATTTAAAATAAGTAATAAGGCTTTTGAAAGAATG
>NW_018401102.1:2340-2456 GCF_002168275.2 Theobroma umbraticum | reverse complement strand
AATAGACCTTTCTTGCCAATGAATACATTTTTCTTCAGGTTTCTAGAGGTAAACATTCAATTATAGTCTGTTTTAACAAAAAATATAAGAAAATTCAACTCAAAATCAATTATGAG
>NW_018401102.1:2151-2330 GCF_002168275.2 Theobroma umbraticum | reverse complement strand
CATTTAATGTGAGTAATAAGGCTTTTGAAGGAATGGGAGACCATAAATGCACTTTTTTTCTCAATGAATGGCTTTTTCTACACGTTTCCTGATGCAGGTATTCAATTATAATCTATCTTAGCCAAAAATATAAAAACAATTGAACTGAAAATTAATTTTGAGATTATAAAACCATTTAA
>NW_018401102.1:1877-2141 GCF_002168275.2 Theobroma umbraticum | reverse complement strand
AAGGCTTTTGAAGGAATTAGTGACTATAAATAGACCTTACTAGCCAATGAATGCATTTTTCTTCACATTCAATTGTACTCTGTTTTAACTAAAAATGTAAAAAAGTTCAACTTAAAATCAATTATAATATTATATAACCATTTAAAGCGAGTAATAAGGCTTTCGAAGGAATAAGAGAGTATAAATAGGCTTTTCTTCCAAATGAATGGCTTTGTCTACATGTTCCTAAGCCAGGCATTCAATTATAGTCTATTTTAATAAAAA
>NW_018401102.1:1668-1867 GCF_002168275.2 Theobroma umbraticum | reverse complement strand
ATTTAACTTAAAATCAATTATGAGATTAGAAAGTCATTTAAAGTGGGTATAAGGCTTTTGAAGGAATGGGTGACTCTAAATGGACTTTTCTTGCCCATGAATACTTTTGTCTTTATGTTACTCTTGCTAGACATTCAATTATCATCTATTTTAACTAAAAATATAAAAAAATTTAAACTCAAAATCAATTTTGAGATTA
>NW_018401102.1:771-1658 GCF_002168275.2 Theobroma umbraticum | reverse complement strand
GAAAGTGAGTAATAAGGCTTTTGAAGCAATTGGTGACTATAAATAGACTTTTCTTATCAATAAATGCTCTTTTCTTGACATTTCTCGAGGTAGACATTCAATTATAATCAAAAATGTAAAAAATTCAACTTAAAATCAGTTATGAGATTATAAAACCTTTTAAAACAAGTAATAAGGCTTTTGAAAGAATGGGTAATTATAAATGTACTTTTCTTGCCAATCAATGCCCTTTTCTTCACGTTTCTCAAGGTGGACATTCAATTATAATCTGTTTTAACTAAAAATGTAAAAAAATTCAAAATAAAATCAATTATGACATTATAAAACTATTTAAGGTGAGTAGTAAGGTTTTTAAAGGAATGAGTGACTATAAATAGACTTTTCTTACAAATGAATGCATTTTTCATCACGTTTCTCAAGGTAGACATTCAATTATAATCTTATTTAACAAAAAATGTACAAAGAATTCAAATTGAAATCAATTTTGAGATTATATAAAACTATTTAAAGTAAGTAATAAGGCTTGTGAAAGAATGGATGATTGTAAATGGACTTTTCTTGTCAATGAAAACTTTTTTTTCATGTTTCCCAAGGTAGACATTCAATTATAATATGTTCTAATCAAAAATGTAAAAAAATTTAACCTAAAACCAGTTATGAGATTATAAAACTATTTAAAGTGAGTAGTAAGACTTTTGAAAGAATGGGTGAATACAAATGGACTTTTCTTGCCAATGAATATCTTTTTCTTCATGTTTGTCGAGATAGACATTCAATTATAATCTGTTTTAACTAAAAATGTACAAAGAACTCAAATTAAAATCAATTATAAGATTATAAAACCATTTAAAGTGTATAATAAGGCTTTTAAAGGAATGGGTGACTAT
>NW_018401102.1:638-749 GCF_002168275.2 Theobroma umbraticum | reverse complement strand
ATTGCCTTGATCTTTATGTTTCTGGAGGTAGACATTCAATTATAATCTGTTTTATCTAAAAATGTACAAAGAATTTAAATTTAAATCAATTTTGATATTATAAAACCATTT
>NW_018401102.1:309-626 GCF_002168275.2 Theobroma umbraticum | reverse complement strand
AAAGCTTTTAAAGTAATGGGTGACTATAAATAGACTTTTCTTGCTAATGAATACCTTTTTCTTCATGTTTCTTGGCCTAGACATTTAATTATAATCTGTTTTAACTAAAAACATTGAAAAATTGAACTGAAAATCAATTTTGAGATAATAAAACTATTTAAAATGAGTAATAAAGTTTTTGACGGAATGGGTGGCTATAAATTGACCTTTCTTACCAATAAAGGTATTTTTCTTCACATTTGTCTAGGTAAACACTCAATTAATGTCTGTTTTAGTCAAAAATATAAGAAAATTCAACTCAAAATCAATTATGAGAT
>NW_018401102.1:114-299 GCF_002168275.2 Theobroma umbraticum | reverse complement strand
TTTAAAGTGAGTAATAAGGCTTTTGAAGGAATGGAAGACCATAAATGGACTTTTTTTTTTCCAATGAATGACTTTTTCTACATATTCCCTAAGGTAGGCATTCAATTATAATCTATTTTAACTAAAAGTATAAAAACAAATTGAACTGAAAATCAATTTTGAGATAATAAAACCATTTAAAGTGA
>NW_018401102.1:0-104 GCF_002168275.2 Theobroma umbraticum | reverse complement strand
TTTTGAAGGAATTGGTGACTATAAATAGACCTTTCTAGCCAATGAATGCGTTTTTATTCATGTTTCCTAGGATAGACATTCAATTATAATCTTTCTAACCAAAA
>NW_018401101.1:4094-4219 GCF_002168275.2 Theobroma umbraticum | reverse complement strand
AATGCCTTTTTCTTCATGTTTCCTTAGGTAGACATTCAATTACTGTCTGTTTTAACTAAAAATGTAAAAAAATTCCACTTAAAATGAATTATGACATTATAAAATAATTTAAAATGAGTAATAAG
>NW_018401101.1:3975-4084 GCF_002168275.2 Theobroma umbraticum | reverse complement strand
GAATGGGTGACTATAAATGGACTTTTCTTTGCAACGAATATGTTTTTCTCATGTTTCTCTGAGTAGAAATTCAATTATAGCATGTTTTAGCCAAAAATGTAAAAAAATT
>NW_018401101.1:3834-3965 GCF_002168275.2 Theobroma umbraticum | reverse complement strand
TCAAATATGAGATTATAAAATAATTTAATGCGAGTAATAAGGCTTTTGAAGGAATAGGTGATTATAATTAGATTTTCTTACCAATGAATGCCTTTTTCTTCACTTTTCTTAGGGTAGACATTCAATTATAG
>NW_018401101.1:3617-3786 GCF_002168275.2 Theobroma umbraticum | reverse complement strand
TAATTATGAGTTTATAAAACTATTTAAAACGAGTAATAAGGCTTTTGAATGAATAGGTGACCATCAATGGACTTTTCTTCTCAATCAATATCTTTTTTTGCATGTTTCTTAAGGAAAGCATTCAATTATAGTCTCTTTTAACCAAAAATTCAAAAAAATTTAACTTAAA
>NW_018401101.1:3206-3379 GCF_002168275.2 Theobroma umbraticum | reverse complement strand
AAATTCAACTTAAAATCGATTATGAGATTATAAAATAATTTAAAACGAGTAATAGGGCTTTCGAAGTATTGAGTGACTATAAATGGACTTTTCTTGCCAACGAATATATTTTTCTTCATGTTTCTCCAAGTAGAAATTCAATTATAGTCTGTTTTAGCAAAAAGTGTAAAAAA
>NW_018401101.1:2736-2860 GCF_002168275.2 Theobroma umbraticum | reverse complement strand
TGAAGGAATGGGTGTCTATAAATGGACTTTTTTTCTCAATGAATAAATTTTTTTACATGTTTCTAAGGGAAGGCATTCAATTATAGTCTGTTTTAACCATAAATGTAAAAAAATTTAACTCAAA
>NW_018401101.1:2154-2354 GCF_002168275.2 Theobroma umbraticum | reverse complement strand
AAAAAATGTAAAAACATTCAACTTAAAATGAATTATGAGATTATAAAACAATTTGAAGTGAGTAATAAGGCTTTTGAAAGACTCGGTGACTATAAATGGACTTTTCTTCTCAATTAATAGCTTTTCTTGCACGTTTTTCAATCTAAGCATTCAATTATAGTCTGTTTTAACAAAGAATATAAAAAAATTCAACTTAAAAT
>NW_018401101.1:1989-2144 GCF_002168275.2 Theobroma umbraticum | reverse complement strand
ATTATAAAATAATTTAAAGGGAGTAATAGGGCTTTTGAAGAAATGAGCGACTATAAATAGACTTTTTTCTCAATGAGTAGGTTTTTATGCATGTTTCTCAAGGCAGGCATTCAATTATAGTCTGTTTTAACAAAAAATGAAAAAACAATTCAACT
>NW_018401101.1:1625-1979 GCF_002168275.2 Theobroma umbraticum | reverse complement strand
TATGAGATTATAAAACAATTTAAAGTGAGTAATAAGCCTTTTGAAGGAATGGATCACTATAAATGGACTTTTTTTCTCAATGAATAGTTTTTTTTACATGTTTCTCGAGGCAAGCATTCGATTATAGTCTTTTTAATAATAAATGTAAAAAAATTTAACTTAAAATAAATTTTGAGGTTATAAAACAATTTAAAGCGAGTAATAAAACTTTTAAAGGAATGGGTGACTATAAATAGAGTTTTTTTACAAATGAATGTCTTTTTTTTCATGTTTCTTAGGGTAAACATTCAATTATTGTCTATTTTAACCAAAAATGTAAAACAATTTAACTTAAAATTAATTATGAGATTATAA
>NW_018401101.1:1420-1615 GCF_002168275.2 Theobroma umbraticum | reverse complement strand
AGCAAGTAATAAGGCTTTTGAAAGAATGGGTGACTATAAATGGACTTTTCTTTTTAATGAATAGCTTTTTTTGCACGTTTCTGAAGGCAAGCATTCAATTATATTCTGTTTTAGTAAAAAATATAAAAACTTTCATCTTAAAATCAATTATAAGATTATAAAAGAATTTAAAGTGAGCAATAAGGCTTTTGAAGG
>NW_018401101.1:1272-1410 GCF_002168275.2 Theobroma umbraticum | reverse complement strand
TATAAATGAACTTTTTTTCTCAATAAATGATTTTTTTTAAGGATTTCTGAAGGCAGGCATTCAATTATAGTCTGTTTTAACAAAAAATAAAAAAAATCAAATTAAAATCAATTATGGGATTATAAAACAATTTAAAGT
>NW_018401101.1:1128-1262 GCF_002168275.2 Theobroma umbraticum | reverse complement strand
GCTTTTGAAGGAATGAGTTACTATAAATGGACTTTTCTTGCCAATGAATGTGTTTTTCTTCATGTTTCTCTAAGTAGAAAGTCAATTATAGTCTGTTTTAGCAAAAAGTGTAAAAACATTTAACTTAAAATCAA
>NW_018401101.1:994-1118 GCF_002168275.2 Theobroma umbraticum | reverse complement strand
ATAAAATAATTTAAAGCGAGTAATAAAGATTTTGATGGAATGGGTGACTATAAATGGACTTGTCTTGCTGACGAATGCATTTTTCTTCATGTTTCTCCAAGTAAAAATTCAATTATAGTCTGTT
>NW_018401101.1:806-976 GCF_002168275.2 Theobroma umbraticum | reverse complement strand
AAATTTAACTTAAAATCAATTATGAGATTATAAAATAATTTAAAGAGAGTAATAGGGCTTTTGAAGCAATGGGTGACTATAAATAGACTTTTTTCTCAATGAGTAGCTTTTTATGCATGTTTCTGAAGGCAGGCATTCAATTATAGTCTGTTTTAACAAAAAATGAAAAA
>NW_018401101.1:599-781 GCF_002168275.2 Theobroma umbraticum | reverse complement strand
TAAGGCTTTTGAAGGAATGGATCACTATAAATAGACTTTTTTTCTCAATAAATAGTTTTTTTACATGTTTCTCGAGGCAAGCATTCGATTATAGTCTTTTTAATCATAAATGTAAAAAAATTCAACTTAAAATAAATTTTGGGGTTATAAAACAATTTAAAGCGAGTAATAAAGCTTTTAAA
>NW_018401101.1:446-589 GCF_002168275.2 Theobroma umbraticum | reverse complement strand
ACTATAAATAGACTTTTCTTACAAATGAATGTCTTTTTTTTTATGTTTCTCAGTGTAAACATTCAATTATTGTCTATTTTAACCAAAACTGTAAAAAAAATTCATCTTAAAATCAATTATGAGATTATAAAACAATTTAAAGT
>NW_018401101.1:266-430 GCF_002168275.2 Theobroma umbraticum | reverse complement strand
GAAGGAATGGGTGACTATAAATGGACTTTTTTTCTCAATGAATGATTTTTTTTATGAA
The DNA here is from genome assembly GCF_002168275.2 of Theobroma umbraticum. NCBI lineage: Eukaryota > Viridiplantae > Streptophyta > Magnoliopsida > Malvales > Malvaceae > Theobroma > Theobroma umbraticum. The sequence goes on along the minus strand of NW_018401101.1, from coordinate 372 downwards.
TTTTTGAAGGCAGGCATTCAATTATAGTCTGTTTTAACAAAAAATAAAAAAGATCAAATTAAAATCAATTATGGGATTATAAAACAATTTAAAGTGAGTAATAAGG
>NW_018401101.1:161-252 GCF_002168275.2 Theobroma umbraticum | reverse complement strand
AGTGACTATAAATGGACTTTTCTTGCCAATGAATGTGTTTTTCTTCATGTTTCTATAAGTAGAAAGTCAATTATAGTCTGTTTTAGCAAAA
>NW_018401101.1:0-151 GCF_002168275.2 Theobroma umbraticum | reverse complement strand
AATTCAACTTAAAATCAATTATGAGGTTATAAAATAATTTAAAGCGAGTAGTAAAGATTTCGACGGAATGAGTGAATATAAATGGACTTTTCTTGCTAACGAATGCATTTTTCTTCATGTTTCTCCAAGTAAAAATTCAATTATAGTCTGT
>NW_018401100.1:4145-4248 GCF_002168275.2 Theobroma umbraticum | reverse complement strand
TTTAACTAAAATTGTAAAAAAATTCAACTTAAAATCAATTATGAGATTCTAAAACTATTTAAAGCCACAAATAAGGCTTTCGAAGGAATGAGTGACTATAAAT
>NW_018401100.1:3984-4135 GCF_002168275.2 Theobroma umbraticum | reverse complement strand
TGCCAATGAATGCCTTTTTCTTCATGTTTCTTGTAGTAGACATTCAATTATACTCTGTTTTAACTACAACTGTAAAAAAATTCAACTTAAAATCAAATATGAGATTATATAACCATTTAAAGCGAGTAATAAGGCTTTTGAAGGAATGGGT
>NW_018401100.1:3638-3783 GCF_002168275.2 Theobroma umbraticum | reverse complement strand
TTGTTTTTCATGTTTCTCAAAGTAGACATTCAATTATAGTCTGTTGTAACCAAAAATACAAAAAAAAATTGAACTTAAAATTAATTATCAAATTATAAAACCATTCAAAGTGAGTAATAAGGCTTTTGAAGGAATGGGTGACTAT
>NW_018401100.1:2997-3203 GCF_002168275.2 Theobroma umbraticum | reverse complement strand
ATTTAAAGCGAATAATAAGACTTTTGAAAGAATGGGTGACTATAAATAGGCTTTTCTTGCCAATGAATTCTTTTTTCTCCACGTTTCTTAAGGTAGACATTCAATTACAGTCTGTTGTAACCAAAAATATAATAAAAATTGGACTTAAAATTAATTATCAGATTATAAAACTATTCACAGTGAGTAATAAGGCTTTTGAAGGAATG
>NW_018401100.1:2805-2987 GCF_002168275.2 Theobroma umbraticum | reverse complement strand
AATGGACTTTTCTTGCTAATGAATGCTTTGTTCTTCATGTTTCTCAAAGTAAACATTCAAATATAGTCTGTTGTAACCAAAAATGTAAAAAAAATTGCACTTAAACTTAATTATTAGATTATAAAATCATTCAAAGCGAGTAATAAGGCTTTTGAAAGAATGGGTGACTATAAATGGACTTT
>NW_018401100.1:2359-2555 GCF_002168275.2 Theobroma umbraticum | reverse complement strand
AAAAATTCAACTTGAAAGCAAATATGAGATTATAAAACTACTTAAAGTGAGTAAGAAGGCTTTGGAAAGAATGGGTGACTATAAATGGACTTTTCTTACCAATGAAATCCTTTTTCTTCACATTTCTCAAAGTAGATATTTAATTATAGTCTGTTTCAACAAAAAATGTAAAAAAATTCAACTTACAATCAATTAT
>NW_018401100.1:2227-2349 GCF_002168275.2 Theobroma umbraticum | reverse complement strand
AACTATTTAAAGCGAGTAATAAGGCTTTTGATGGAATGAGTGACTATAAATAGGCTTTTCTTGCCAAAGAATTCCTTTTTCTCCATGTTTCTTAAGGTAGACGTTCAGTTATAGTCTGTTGC
>NW_018401100.1:1812-2012 GCF_002168275.2 Theobroma umbraticum | reverse complement strand
AGCGAGTAATAAGGCTTTTGAAGGAATGGGTGGCTATAAATGAACTTTTCTTGCTAATGAATGCTTTGTTCTTCATGTTTCTCGAAGTAGACATTCAATTATAGTCTGTTATAACCAAAAATGCAAAAAAAAAATTGAACTTAAAATTAATTATCAGATTATAAAACCGTTCAAAGCGAGTAATAAGGCTTTTGAAGGAA
>NW_018401100.1:1706-1802 GCF_002168275.2 Theobroma umbraticum | reverse complement strand
TAAATAGACTTTTCTTGCTAATGAATGCCTTATTCTTCATGTTTCTAGAAGTAGACATTCAATTATAGTTTGTTTTAGCCAAAAACATAAAAAAAT
>NW_018401100.1:1508-1630 GCF_002168275.2 Theobroma umbraticum | reverse complement strand
AAATGGACTTTTTTTGCCAATGAAATCTTTTTTCTTCACATTTCTCAAAGTAGATATTTAACTATAGTCTGTTTCAACAAAAAATTTAAAAAAATTCAACTTACAATCAATTATGAGATTAT
>NW_018401100.1:1391-1498 GCF_002168275.2 Theobroma umbraticum | reverse complement strand
AAAGCAAGTAATAAGGGTTTTGAAGAAATGGGTGACTATAAATAGGCTTTTCTTGCCAATGAATTTCTTTTTCTCTACGTTTCTTAAGGTAGACATTCAATTATAGT
>NW_018401100.1:1091-1381 GCF_002168275.2 Theobroma umbraticum | reverse complement strand
CAAAAATGTAAAAAAATTCAACTTAAAATCGAATATTAGATTAGAAAACAATTTAAAACGAGTAATAAGGCTTTTGAAGGAATGGGTGAGTATAAATAGACTTTTTTGTCAATGAATGGCTTTTTCTACATGTTTCTCGAGGGAAGCATTGAATTATAGTGTGTTTTAGTGAAAAATAGAAAAAAATTCAACTTAAAATGAATTATGAGATTATAAAACTATTTAAAGTTAGCAATAAGGCTTTTGAAGGAATAGATGACTATAAAAGGACTTTTCTTGCCAAAGAATGC
>NW_018401100.1:588-954 GCF_002168275.2 Theobroma umbraticum | reverse complement strand
CTTAAAATCAATTATGATATTATAAAACCATTCAAAGTGAGTAATAAGGCTTTTAACGAAATGGATGACTATAAATGGACTTTTCTTCTAATGAATGCCTTTTGCTTCATGTTTCTCAAAATAGACATTCAATTATAAGCTATTTTAACCAATAATGTAAAAAAAAATTGAACCTAAAATCAATTTTGAGATTAGAAAACCATTTAAAGCGAGTAATATGGCTTTTGAAAGAATAGGAGACTATAAATGGAGTTTTCTTCCCAATAAATTTCTTTTTCTTTACATTTCTAGATGTAGACACTCAATTATAATCTGTTTTGAGTAAAAATACAAAAAAAATTGAACTTAAAATCAATTATGAGATTA
>NW_018401100.1:469-578 GCF_002168275.2 Theobroma umbraticum | reverse complement strand
CAAAGCGAGTAATAAGGCTTTTGAAGGAATGGGCCACTATAAATGGAATTTTCTCACCAATGAATGCATTTTTCTCCATGTTTCTCATGCTAGACATTCAATTATAATC
>NW_018401100.1:0-201 GCF_002168275.2 Theobroma umbraticum | reverse complement strand
AACCATTTAAAGTGAGTAATAAGGCTTTTGAAAGAATGAGTGACTATAAATAGAGTTTTCTTACTAATGAATGCCTTTTTCTTCACATTTCTCAAGATAGACATTCAATTATAATCAGTTTTGACTAAATATGTAAAAAATTGATCAAAAAATCAATTTTGAGATTATAAAATCATTTAAAGTGAGTAATAAGGCTTTTGA
>NW_018401099.1:1034-1161 GCF_002168275.2 Theobroma umbraticum | reverse complement strand
TTTGAAATTGCACCTTCTACTTGGAATCAATGTGCCTTCGTTCAAACTCTAGGGTTTATCATTAGATGTGGGCACGCATGGTATAGGGAAGTCAAAACTGACACATTTGATCATTAATCTTCTGGAA
>NW_018401099.1:600-749 GCF_002168275.2 Theobroma umbraticum | reverse complement strand
AGAATTACTACGACGTAATATAACAGGTTAATGCAGTATTGTAACAACAAGTATCAGATGTTCATATGTATACTGAAAACTTTTTTATGTTGGTCAAGGCTTCTTGAAGATTAAGCTTCCTTGTTCCTATATGTTAACTTTAGCTAAGT
>NW_018401099.1:296-412 GCF_002168275.2 Theobroma umbraticum | reverse complement strand
ACATGAAAGATTGTAAATTCCAAAAAAATAAAAACCGATTTGTAAACTTCATTTATAAATATTGTAAAAAATTATCTACAGTAATCTTGATTGGCATTATGGGGAATAATTTATAT
>NW_018401099.1:0-114 GCF_002168275.2 Theobroma umbraticum | reverse complement strand
AAAAGTTGCCATGATTATTGTTTAATGTTTCACAACTTCATGGATGGGGTTTTTTCCAGGTAGGTGTTATGTACTTTTATGCTTAGATGTAAATAATAGTGCTTAATAGGGCAT
>NW_018401098.1:1885-2012 GCF_002168275.2 Theobroma umbraticum | reverse complement strand
TGTGTCAACTAGTCAGGCTTGTAATGAATAATAGTACTGGAAATGTACTGGCTAAAGCTTAAGGTTATGTAATGACTACTACATATTATGTTGATATCGTATGGAATTATCAAACCTGGTTATTAGT
>NW_018401098.1:1671-1875 GCF_002168275.2 Theobroma umbraticum | reverse complement strand
CATGTTTTAAATATTGTGATTATTTGGTCTAAATGAATTATGGCGTTAAAATTGTAATTTGAGTTTAAATTGTCTGGAGGTTTAACTAAGACTTGTTTGGGATTGGCTAGTTCACTCGTAAGTCTCGAACACCGATAGCCATCGAGGGAAGAGGTCGTTATAGACTTGGTATCAGAGCCCTAGGTTTAGTCGAGTCCTAGGAAT
>NW_018401098.1:1564-1661 GCF_002168275.2 Theobroma umbraticum | reverse complement strand
TTCAGCGGAGTTGTCGGAGTTAATGTAGAGTCTTGTTTATGGTTTGTGACTGTAGTGCAAGTCATAGACAGGAGGCCATATAAACTCCTATTCGTAG
>NW_018401098.1:1398-1554 GCF_002168275.2 Theobroma umbraticum | reverse complement strand
TTTTACTAACGTCATATAAAGGTTATAAGTAGTGCTGTCGCCTAGGTTTAAGATGCCACCCGAGAAACGAGCCATTGTTGGAAAGATTGTAAAGTAAAAATTCTCCTTATGAAAGGTTAATATAATGATATATTCCTCTGACTAAGGATGGAGGAA
>NW_018401098.1:967-1210 GCF_002168275.2 Theobroma umbraticum | reverse complement strand
ATCTAGTGGAGCTATGACTTGATTCCATGGTTGTCAATGGGAAGAAATTGGATGGCATTGGGTTCTTATTGCGGTCAATATAAAGGACCATGAACGATAACGATGATAAAGGGGCACACTTTGACTAGAGTGAATATTAATTGTTTTGACTCACTCAAGGTTTATGACTTTGAGTATTGAGGGAGGTGTAAACCAATATCATGTGTATGGAGATAAGTGCACTGTGTGAATTGAGCTTGCCAT
>NW_018401098.1:822-957 GCF_002168275.2 Theobroma umbraticum | reverse complement strand
AAATGATGTTAGGCCTTTGAGATGTATTATACTATATATGTGTTGGATATGTGTATAGCAGCTTAGATGGGGCAGATTTTAATTTCAATTAATTGACTATGAAATTCCAAGATTTGATTTGGACTACTATGGTTT
>NW_018401098.1:298-609 GCF_002168275.2 Theobroma umbraticum | reverse complement strand
AATGTTGATTTTAGTCTAAATGCTATATGGAGTTCCATGTTTGAGTATGATATAGAAATTGCTTTAAAGATCAATTCAAAAGTCTGTTTGGTTAGATCTGCAACTTACTATATAAATGATCAGTCTTGAATGTGATTTTTCCAGAGGTCAGGGACTTAGAAGAATGTTGATTTTTGGTTAAGTTCTAAGAAGAAACTTCTACATCCTAAGTTTAAGAGACTTTGATCTTATGACCGTAAAGGTGAGATGCAGTAATTAAGTGAATTGTTTTCTTTATAAATGTAATTGGTAAGATTGATGAGAAAAGTCAA
>NW_018401098.1:206-288 GCF_002168275.2 Theobroma umbraticum | reverse complement strand
CTAAGTGTATAATTTGATATGCAAATATCTAAGAGTAATTTGGAGACCATCGTTTAACCAAGTTTGCGCTAAATGTTATGGT
>NW_018401098.1:0-171 GCF_002168275.2 Theobroma umbraticum | reverse complement strand
AAGGATGACCTTGGCATACCACAAAATGTGAAATAGCTATGTTGAGATTAATGTTTTGATTGTGTATTTGTGATAGAAAGCTAGTTTTCTAAATTGTGGTTGCATAATCATGAAATTTATGGGGCTTATCAATATGTAAGCATGTACATGAAGTTGTACATTTTGTGATTG
>NW_018401097.1:1484-1644 GCF_002168275.2 Theobroma umbraticum | reverse complement strand
TTTAGCTAGAACAAGCTTTACATCCATCTGTTAGTCCCAAACAAATGTGCTATAAAGGGGTGAATAGAACTTTTTGGCTCTTATTAAATTTAACCTCTAATTAGGTACAAGTTAAAGCTCAATAAAGAGAAATTAAATGCAAGATGAAGGAATAATCTAA
>NW_018401097.1:1315-1469 GCF_002168275.2 Theobroma umbraticum | reverse complement strand
AAAATAAAACAAGTAAGACAATACACAAAGATTTATAGTGGTTCGGTCAAAGACTTACGTTCATTACCTTGATTGTTCAACCAAGGATTTTTCAAACCACATCACTATAAATGATGAAATTCTCAAGCTTCCACCAAGCTTTTACAATGGCTTT
>NW_018401097.1:842-1037 GCF_002168275.2 Theobroma umbraticum | reverse complement strand
TATTTTTGAGCTCTTTTTGATATTGGAAGCCTTCAAAACTTCTTCATAGCTGTTAGGAGTGCCTTTTAAACTTGAAAAATCAATTCTGATGGCTGTTAGACGAATTCTGACTGTTTGAAATAGTTTGGGGGTAGTTCTAGCCCGTAATCTATCTTCTAGTGCTTAAATTCAAATTTTTAGACAGAATGCTCTTAG
>NW_018401097.1:377-500 GCF_002168275.2 Theobroma umbraticum | reverse complement strand
CTTCTTGTTTCATTACTCAATTGTAGCTCCATATTCTTATGAGGTTTGATATTTGCTTTTGAATGATTAACTAATTATTTAACATGCATTTTTGTCCTGCACACTTAAGTAGAAGAGTTAGAC
>NW_018401097.1:0-165 GCF_002168275.2 Theobroma umbraticum | reverse complement strand
CTTGTCCTCTTCCTGTATCCATTCCCAAAGTCTTTATGACCCATACTTTATTTTCTTCAAATATTTTTGGTTTCAAATAAGTAAGAGGAATCAGCTTCTATGTCATGAAGGCGTGATTCATTCATCTTTCTTTACAAGTTTCTGATAGCCCATTTGATGCCTAAA
>NW_018401096.1:5762-5895 GCF_002168275.2 Theobroma umbraticum | reverse complement strand
CATAAATGATTTTCAGTTGAATTGTTTTACATTTTTTGGTTAAAACTCACTATAATTGAATGTCTAGCTTGTGAAAAATGAAGAAGCAAGAATTCATTGGCAAGAAAAGTTCATTTATAGTCACCCTTTTCTT
>NW_018401096.1:5662-5752 GCF_002168275.2 Theobroma umbraticum | reverse complement strand
ATTACTCGCTTTAAATGATTTTACGATCTCTTTATTGATTTTAAGTTGTATTGTTTTATATATTTAGCTAAAACACACTATAATTGAATG
>NW_018401096.1:5557-5652 GCF_002168275.2 Theobroma umbraticum | reverse complement strand
GAAACATGAAGAAACAAGCATTCGTTGGCAGGAAAAGTCCATTTATAGTCTCATAGTCCTTCGAAGGCCTTATTACTCTTTTTAAATTGTTTTAT
>NW_018401096.1:5030-5147 GCF_002168275.2 Theobroma umbraticum | reverse complement strand
TTATTGAATTTAAGTTGAATTTTTTCACATTTTTTGTTTCAACAGATTATAATTGAACGTCGACCTTGAGAAAAGTGAAGAAAAAGACATTCATTTGCAGGAAAAGTCAATTTATAG
>NW_018401096.1:4879-5020 GCF_002168275.2 Theobroma umbraticum | reverse complement strand
CTTGAAAATCCTTATTACTTGCTTTAAATTCTTTTGTAATCTCATAATTGATTTTAAGCTGAATTGTTTCACATTTTTGGTTAAAATAGACTATAATTGAATGCTTGCCTCAGGAAACATATAGAAAAAACCATTCATTGA
>NW_018401096.1:4660-4779 GCF_002168275.2 Theobroma umbraticum | reverse complement strand
GCCTTATTACTCACTTTAAATGGTTTTGTAATCTCATAATTGATTTTAAATTGATTTTTTTTACATTTTTGGTTAAAACAGACTATAAATGAATGTTTACCTCAAAAAACATGAAGAAA
>NW_018401096.1:4524-4646 GCF_002168275.2 Theobroma umbraticum | reverse complement strand
CAAGAAAAGTCCATTTATAGTCTCTTATTCCTTCAAAAGCCTTATTACTTGCTTGAAATTGTTTTATAATCTCATTATTGAATTTAAGTTGAATTGTTTCATATTTTTTGTTTCAACAGACT
>NW_018401096.1:4438-4514 GCF_002168275.2 Theobroma umbraticum | reverse complement strand
GTCTACCTTGAGAAAAGTGAAGAAAAATGCATTCATTTGCAGGACAAGTCAATTTATAGTGTCTTATTCCTTGAAA
>NW_018401096.1:4270-4428 GCF_002168275.2 Theobroma umbraticum | reverse complement strand
CTTGCTTTAAATTGTTTTCTAATCTCATAATTAATTTTAAGGTCAATGTTTTCACATTTTTGGTTAAAACAAACTATAATTGAATGCTTGCCACGGGAAACATATAGAAAAAACCATTCATTGAGAAGAAAAGTCTATTTATAGTCACCCATTCCTTC
>NW_018401096.1:3638-3753 GCF_002168275.2 Theobroma umbraticum | reverse complement strand
GACTATAATTAAATGTCTACCTCAAGAAACATGAAGAAACAAGCTTTTATTGGCCAGACTGGTCCATTTATAGTCTCCTATTCCTTCAAAAGCCTTATTACTAGCTTTAAATTGT
>NW_018401096.1:3071-3242 GCF_002168275.2 Theobroma umbraticum | reverse complement strand
GTCTACCTTGGGAAGCATGAAGAATAAGGAATTCACTAGTAAAAAAGTCCATTTATAGTCACCTATTCCTTTAAAAGCCTTAGTACTCGCTTTAAATAGTTTTACAATCTCATAATTGATTTTAAGTGGAATTTTTTTATAAATTTGGTTAAAATAGACTATAATTGAATG
>NW_018401096.1:2697-2807 GCF_002168275.2 Theobroma umbraticum | reverse complement strand
CATTCCCTAAAAAGCCTTATTACTCACTTTAAATGGTTTTGTAATCTCATAATTTCTTTTAAGTTGAATTTTTTACATTTTTGGTTAAAACACATGATAATTGAATGGCT
>NW_018401096.1:2495-2661 GCF_002168275.2 Theobroma umbraticum | reverse complement strand
AAGAAAAGTCCATTTATAGTCACCCATTCCTTAAAAAGGTTTATTACTCACTTTAAAGGGTTTTGTAATCTCATAATTGATTTTAAATTAATTTTTTTACATTTTTGGTTAAAACAGACTATAATTGAATGTTTAACTCGAGAAAAGTGAAGAAAAAAGAATTCAT
>NW_018401096.1:2049-2225 GCF_002168275.2 Theobroma umbraticum | reverse complement strand
AAATTATTTTATAATCTCATAATTGATTTTAAGCTGAATTTTTTCACATTTTTGTTCAAAACAGACTATAATTGAATGCTTGCCTAGGGAAACATGCAGAAAAAACCATTCATTGAGAAAAAAAGTCTATTTATAGTCACCCGTTTCTTCAAAAGCCTTATTACTCGCTTTAAATG
>NW_018401096.1:1562-1689 GCF_002168275.2 Theobroma umbraticum | reverse complement strand
AATTGGTTTTAAGTTGAATTTTTTTAGTTTTTTAGTTAAAACAGACTATAATTGAATGTTTACCCCAAGAACAATAAAGAAAAAAGCATTCATTGGCAAGAAAAGTCCATTTATAGTCTCTTATTCC
>NW_018401096.1:1351-1551 GCF_002168275.2 Theobroma umbraticum | reverse complement strand
TATTACTTGCTTTAAATTGTTTTATAATCTCATTATTGAATTTAAGTTGAATTTCTTTCACATTTTTTATTTCAACAGACTATAATTGAATGTCTACCTTGAGAAAAGTAAAGAAAAAGGCATTCATTTTCAGGAAAAGTCAATTTATAGTGTCTTATTCCTTGAAAATCCGCATTACTTGCTTTAAATTGTTTTATAAT
>NW_018401096.1:1216-1341 GCF_002168275.2 Theobroma umbraticum | reverse complement strand
ATTTTAAGCTGAATTTTTTCACTTTTTGGTTAAAACAGACTATAATTGAATGCTTGCCTTGGGAAACATAAAGAAAAAATCATTCATTGAGAAGAAAAGTCTATTTATAGTCACCCATTCCTTCA
>NW_018401096.1:995-1197 GCF_002168275.2 Theobroma umbraticum | reverse complement strand
TAAATGATTTTATAATCTCATAATTGATTTTAAGTTGATTTTTTTAACATTTTTAATTACAACAGACAATAATTGAATGCTCACCTCAAGAAATGCAAAGAAAAAGGCATTCATTGGTAAAAAAAGTCTATATTTAGATACCCATTCTTTCGAAAGCCTTATTATTGGCTTTAAATAGTTTTATAATCTCATAATTGATTTT
>NW_018401096.1:389-535 GCF_002168275.2 Theobroma umbraticum | reverse complement strand
TTACTCACTTTAAATGGTTTTGTAATCTCATAATTGATTTTAAGGTGAATTTTTGACATTTTTAGTTAAAAAAGACTATAATTGAATGTTTACCTCAAGAAACGGAAAGAAAAAAGCATTCATTGGCAAGAAAAGTCCATTTATAG
>NW_018401096.1:0-113 GCF_002168275.2 Theobroma umbraticum | reverse complement strand
CAGACTATAATTGAACGTCTACCTTGAGAAAAGTGAAGAAAAAGGCATTCATTTTTAGAAAAAGTCAATTTATAGTGTCTTATTCCTTGAAAATCCTTATTACTTGCTTTAAA
>NW_018401095.1:1811-1966 GCF_002168275.2 Theobroma umbraticum | reverse complement strand
AAAGCCTTATTACTCGGTTTAAATGATTTTATAACCTCATAATCGATTTTAATTGAATTTTTTTATATTTTTATTAAAATAGATTATAATTGAATGTATGCCTCAAGCAAAACGTGAAGAAATAGATATCCATTGACAAGAAAAATCCATTTATA
>NW_018401095.1:1673-1801 GCF_002168275.2 Theobroma umbraticum | reverse complement strand
CCTTCGAAAACCTTATTACTCGCTTTAAATGCTTTTTTAATCTCATAATTAGTTTTAAATTAAACGTTTTTATATTTTTATTAAAACATATTATAATTGAATGTCTGCCTCAAAAAACATAAAGAAAA
>NW_018401095.1:1515-1645 GCF_002168275.2 Theobroma umbraticum | reverse complement strand
TATAATCACCCATAACTTCAAAAGCCTTATTACTCGGTTTAAATGATTTTATAATCTCATAATCGATTTTAATTTGAATTTTTTATATTTTTATTAAAATAGATTATAATTGAATGTTTGCCTCAAGAAA
>NW_018401095.1:1262-1426 GCF_002168275.2 Theobroma umbraticum | reverse complement strand
TCTCATAATTAGTTTTAAATTAAACTTTTTTATATTTTTATTAAAACATATTATTATTGAATGTTTGCCTCAAAAAACATAAAGAAAATGATATCCATTGGCAAGAGAGATCCATTTATAATCACCCATGCCTTCAAAAGCCTTATTACTCAATTTAAATGATT
>NW_018401095.1:1048-1240 GCF_002168275.2 Theobroma umbraticum | reverse complement strand
AATTTGAATTTTTTTATAATTTTTATTAAAACAGATTATAATTGAATGTCTGTCGCATAAAACATGAAGAAAAAGATATCCATTAGTAAGAAAAGTCTATTTATAAGAAAAGTCCATTTATAGTCACCCTTATCTCCGAAAGCCTTATTAGTCGCTTTAAATCATTTTTTAATCTCATAATTAGTTTTAAAT
>NW_018401095.1:905-1038 GCF_002168275.2 Theobroma umbraticum | reverse complement strand
TATATTTTTTATTAAAATAGATTATAATTAAATCTCTGCTTCGGGAAACGTGTAAAAAAATATATCCATTGGCAAAAAAAGTCCATTTATTGTCATCCATGCCTTTAAAACCTTATTACTCGCTTTAAATGAT
>NW_018401095.1:738-827 GCF_002168275.2 Theobroma umbraticum | reverse complement strand
CAAGAAACTGAAACAAGAAGATATCCATTAGCAAAAAAAGTCCATTTATAGTCACCTACGCCTTCAAAAGCCTCATCACTCGCTTTTAA
>NW_018401095.1:601-727 GCF_002168275.2 Theobroma umbraticum | reverse complement strand
CCTCATAATTGATTTTAATTTGAATTTTTTTTATATTTTTATTAAAATAGATTACAATTGAATGTTTTCCTTGAGACACATGAAGAAAAAGATATTCATTGGTAAGAAAAGTCCATTTATAGTCAC
>NW_018401095.1:130-330 GCF_002168275.2 Theobroma umbraticum | reverse complement strand
CTTCAAAAGCCTTATTAATCGGTTTAAATGATTTTATAACCTCATAATCGATTTTAATTTGAAATTTTTATATTTTTATTAAAATAGATTATAATTGAATATCTGCCTCAAGAAACGTGAAGAAATAGATATCCATTGATAAGAAAAATCCATTTATAGTCACCCATGCCTTCGAAAGCCTTCTTACTCGCTTTAAATGC
>NW_018401095.1:0-120 GCF_002168275.2 Theobroma umbraticum | reverse complement strand
CTCATAATTAGTTTTAAATTAAACTTTTTTATATTTTTATTAAAACATATTCTTATTGAATGTCTACCTTAAAAAACGTAAAGAAAATGATATCCATTGGCAAGAGAGGTCCATTTATAA
>NW_018401094.1:1240-1367 GCF_002168275.2 Theobroma umbraticum | reverse complement strand
AGCCTCTCATTCCTTCAACTGCCTTTTTGCTCGTTCTAAATGGTTTTATAATCTCATAATTGATTTTAAGTTCTATTTTTTTATATTTTTCATTCAAACAGACTATAATTGAATGTCTACCTTTAGA
>NW_018401094.1:623-770 GCF_002168275.2 Theobroma umbraticum | reverse complement strand
ATTTTAAGTTGAATTTTTTTTACATTTTTCATTAAACTAGACTATAATTGAATGTCTGTCTCAAGAATCATAAAGAAAAAAACATTCATTGAAAAGAAAAGTCCATTTATAGCCTCTCATTCCTTCAACAGCCTTTTTACTCATTCT
>NW_018401094.1:225-332 GCF_002168275.2 Theobroma umbraticum | reverse complement strand
AAGCATTCATTGGCAAGAAAAGTCTATTTACAGCCTCTCATTCCTTCAAAAGTGTCTTATTACTCGTTTTAAATGGTTTTATAAACTAATAATTAATTTTTAGTTGA
>NW_018401094.1:130-215 GCF_002168275.2 Theobroma umbraticum | reverse complement strand
TTTTTGATTAAAACAGATAATAATTAAATATCTATCTCAAGAAACATGAAAAAAGAAGCATTCATTGGCAAGAAAAGTCCATTTA
>NW_018401094.1:0-120 GCF_002168275.2 Theobroma umbraticum | reverse complement strand
TTCCTTCAAAAGCTTTATTACTCACTTTATATAGTTTTCTAATCTCATAATTGATTTTAAGTTGAATTTTTTTACATTCTTCATTAACAGAAATAATAATTAAATGTCTGTCTTGAGAAA
>NW_018401093.1:4391-4531 GCF_002168275.2 Theobroma umbraticum | reverse complement strand
AAGCTTTACCTTATAGTTTATTTGGTCATTTATTAGACCATTCATGTCACATGCTTCCCACATTTTTCCTTCCTCATTTAGCCACTTAATGCACCAATGTCATTACATGCAAATAAACTTAATCTTATTCTTTTTTTTTT
>NW_018401093.1:4026-4137 GCF_002168275.2 Theobroma umbraticum | reverse complement strand
TTACACATAAGACCTCAACTTTTTTTTATTTACCATTCAACCCTCTATACTTTTATCCTTTACAATTGGGTCCTTCAATCATTTATTTGATTCCAATTTCCTTCTATCTTT
>NW_018401093.1:3821-4016 GCF_002168275.2 Theobroma umbraticum | reverse complement strand
ATGTGTACAATCAAAATATCAAAGTTGTACTTCACGAAGATGCCACTATAATATTTAAATATTTACTTACTTACTCTTGGTCTATTTAATAAAGGCCCTTGGGGCCCACTAATGTCATTTTTCCTTCAAAATTATTTCTTACTTCTTCTCTCCCACTTAGATTAGTCATCTAATCCTCCTTCATGACTGATTTTG
>NW_018401093.1:3682-3811 GCF_002168275.2 Theobroma umbraticum | reverse complement strand
AAATATTAATATTTTAATATTATTTTATTAATAAATACTATTTTATTTCAAAATTTTTCACTTGTCTCTTCGGGGCCCAAAGTGTCTCATTTTGTCCTGGTTCACCTCTGATTCACCTTTTAACTTGCT
>NW_018401093.1:3091-3299 GCF_002168275.2 Theobroma umbraticum | reverse complement strand
AATCATTTATAAGATTATAAAATTATTTAAAGCGAGTAACTAGGCTTTTAAAGATATGAGTGACTATAAATGAAATTTTCTTGTCAATGGATAGATTTCGCTTCATATTGCTTGATGTAAATATCAAATTATGATATGTTTTAACTAAAAATGAAAAAAAATTCAATCTAAAATCATTTATAAAATTATGAAAGCATTTAAAAGAAGC
>NW_018401093.1:2928-3081 GCF_002168275.2 Theobroma umbraticum | reverse complement strand
TGGAAGGCATGAGTGACTATAAATGGACTTTTTATGTCAATGGATGGATTTTGTTTCACGTTTCCTGATAGAAATATTAAATTATAATCTGTTTGAACTAAAATAAAAAATTTAATTTCAATAATTTATAAAGTTATAAAACCACTTAAAGCG
>NW_018401093.1:2746-2873 GCF_002168275.2 Theobroma umbraticum | reverse complement strand
AACCATGTAAAGAGAGTAACGAGGCTTTCGAAGGTATAAGTGACTATGAATATATATTTTTTGTCAATAGATGTCTTTTGCTTCATGTTCCTCGATGAAAACATTAGATTACAGTCTATTTTAACCA
>NW_018401093.1:2437-2624 GCF_002168275.2 Theobroma umbraticum | reverse complement strand
TGTGACCAAACTGAAAAAAATTCAATTTAAAATCATTTATAGTATCATAAACCACTTAAACTGAGTAACACAACCTTCAAAGGCAAGAGTGACTATAAATTAACTTTCTTTCTCAATGGATAGCTTTTGTTTTACATTTCCCAATGCAAACATGAAATTATGATCTAATTTAACCAAAAATCAAAAA
>NW_018401093.1:2223-2337 GCF_002168275.2 Theobroma umbraticum | reverse complement strand
TATAATCTTATAAATGATTTTAAAATGAATATTTTTATAGTTTTTATTTAAACATATCATAATTTGATATTTGCATCGGAAATCATGAAGCGAAAGTCATTCATTGGCAAAGGA
>NW_018401093.1:2085-2213 GCF_002168275.2 Theobroma umbraticum | reverse complement strand
TAGCCACTCATACCTTCAGAAGCCTTATTATTAGGTTTAAATGGTTTTATAATCTCATAAATAATTTTAAATAGATTTTTTTTTAATTTTTCGTTAAAACATATCATAATTGGATGTTTGCATCAAAA
>NW_018401093.1:1895-2069 GCF_002168275.2 Theobroma umbraticum | reverse complement strand
CCTTATTGCTTGCTTTAAGTAGTTTTATAACTCTACTAATGATTTTAAATTGAAATTTTTTTCATTTTTGTTTAAACAGATTATAATTTGATGTTTGCATCAAGAAACATGAAGCGAAAGTTATAAATGATTTTAAATTGAGTTCTTTTCATTTTTTGTTAAAACAAAACATAA
>NW_018401093.1:1511-1635 GCF_002168275.2 Theobroma umbraticum | reverse complement strand
TTTCAAGAAATGTCCATTTATAGTCGTTTATAACTTTGAAAGCCTAGTTACTCAGTTTAAATGGCTTTAGAATCTTATAATTGATTTTAAAAGTGAATTTTTTGATTTTTGGTTAAATTAGATC
>NW_018401093.1:1247-1408 GCF_002168275.2 Theobroma umbraticum | reverse complement strand
ATACTATAAATGATTTTAAATTGAATTTTTTTCAGTTTGGTCACAATATATCATTAAGTGATTTGATATTTGCATCGTAAAACATTAAGTGAAAGCCATCCATTGATAAGAAAAGTCTATTTATAGTTACCAGACTTTTGAAAGCATAATTACTCGCTTAA
>NW_018401093.1:1153-1237 GCF_002168275.2 Theobroma umbraticum | reverse complement strand
AAGCGAAAGACATCTATTGACAAAAAAAAAATATTCATAGTCACTTATACCTTCGAAAGCCTCGTTACTCTCTTTACATGGTTT
>NW_018401093.1:972-1064 GCF_002168275.2 Theobroma umbraticum | reverse complement strand
TTAAGTGGTCTTATAACTTTATAAATTATTGAAATTAAATATTTTATTTTTGTTCAAACAGATTATAGTTTAATATTTCTATCAGGAAACGT
>NW_018401093.1:858-962 GCF_002168275.2 Theobroma umbraticum | reverse complement strand
CATATCATAATTTGATATTTACATCTGGCAACATGAAGCGAAATCTATCCACTGACAAGAAAATTTCATTTATAGTCACTCATGTCTTTAAAAGCCTAGTTACT
>NW_018401093.1:455-608 GCF_002168275.2 Theobroma umbraticum | reverse complement strand
AATAATATTTTTATTGAGAATGAATAGCAAGTTAAAAGGTGAATCAGAGGTGAATCAGGACAAAATGAGACACTTTGGGTCCCGAAGAGACAAGTGAACAATTTTGAAATAAAATAGTATTTTATTAATAAAATAATATTAAAATATTAATAT
>NW_018401093.1:0-190 GCF_002168275.2 Theobroma umbraticum | reverse complement strand
AATCAAAAAAATGATTGAAGGACCCAATTGTAAAGGATAAAAAGTATAAAGGGTTGAATGATAAATAAAAAAAAATTGAGGTCTTATGTGTAAATTTAAACATTTAAAGTTAAATGGGAATTTACTAACCAAGGAAGGTTAAATTATGTTGAATATGAGATATACATGTGAAATTTACTATTACATGCAA
>NW_018401092.1:1318-1437 GCF_002168275.2 Theobroma umbraticum | reverse complement strand
CCATTTATAGCCACCCATTTCTTTAAAAGCCTTATTACTCACTTTAAATGGTTTGTAATCTCAAAACTGATTTAAATTTGAATTCTTTATACATTTTTTATTAAAACAGATTATAATTG
>NW_018401092.1:981-1102 GCF_002168275.2 Theobroma umbraticum | reverse complement strand
GAATTTCTACCTCAAGAAACGTAAAGAAAAAGACATTCATTGGCAAAAAAAGTCTATTTATAGTCACCTGTTCCTTCAAAAGCCTTATTAACTCACTTTAAATGGCTTTATAATCTCAAAA
>NW_018401092.1:794-971 GCF_002168275.2 Theobroma umbraticum | reverse complement strand
TTTGAATTCTTTGTACATTTTTGGTGGAAGTAGACTAGAATTGAATGTCTACCTTGAGAAACAAGAAGAAAAAGGCCTTCATCGGTAAGAAAAGTCCATTTATAGTCACCCATACCTTCAAAGAGCCTTATTACTCACTTTAAATGGTTCATAATGCCATAATTGATTTTAAGTTGA
>NW_018401092.1:409-634 GCF_002168275.2 Theobroma umbraticum | reverse complement strand
ATTTATAGTCACCCGTTCCTTCAAAAGCCTTATTACTCACTTTAAATGGCATTATGTCTACTTTGGGAAACCTGAAGCAACGCCCAACCATTATCACAAAAAGTCCATTTATAGTCACTCAAGCCTTGGAAAACCTTATTACTTGCTTTAAATGGTTTTATAAACTAATGGTTGATTTTAAGTTGAACTTTCTTACATTTTTGGTTAAAACAGACTAGAATTGAA
>NW_018401092.1:143-291 GCF_002168275.2 Theobroma umbraticum | reverse complement strand
TTGTACATTTTTTTGTTAAAACAGATTATAATTGAAATGTCAACCTCAAGAACTGTGAAGAAAAAGGTTCGTTGCAAGAGAAGTCCAGTTATAGTCACCCATTCCTTCAAAACCTTTATTACTAACTGTAAATAATTTATAATCTCAA
>NW_018401092.1:0-124 GCF_002168275.2 Theobroma umbraticum | reverse complement strand
TCTTTGTACATTTTTAGTTAAAATAGATTATAATTGAATGTCAACCTTAAGAAATCTGAAGAAAAAAGTGTTCATTGGCAGGAAAAGTCCATTTATAGTCACCCATACCTTCAAAGCCTCATTA
>NW_018401091.1:0-1115 GCF_002168275.2 Theobroma umbraticum | reverse complement strand
ACTACGTGTGGGCGTTTTTGGATGACTTCGAATGGACTTCTGGATACACCCTTAGGTTTGGGTTCACATACATTGATTTCAAGAACAACTTGACAAGATACCTTAAATATTCAGCTTATTGGTTCAAGATGTTCCTCCTTCATTAACTCTGCGACCTGTTGGAATTTATTAGTCCCCTCAGTGCAGTTTGTTACTGTGTGCAGACTTGTGTTGCTTGAGTTATCATTATTTCAACTTCCTTCTTTTCTGTCATCATTTTGACCTCCTTTCCTCTTTGTTTCTTTATAAGACCAGACATTTGCTCCTGCTGAATTATAGAGAAAATCTTTGAAATTACTACCCACCTGCAGCCCACTCGGACTTGCTTCAAATGGTAGTACGATGTAAGATGGATATTCTAAGTTCAAACTTTTGGTGATTTCCTCTTGAGCAAAAACCAGGAAAAATAACAAAATCAGTTACAATTATTTTTCATTATTGGTACCTGCATTTGTCAACTGTCTCAAATAAATTCCTTTGCCATCACAGCACAAAATTTGAAGCGTAAAATAATATTAAAGTTTGCACAATGGAAGCATCTTCTATGTGACAATTTCAACCAAGTGTGGGAGGTATCACATCCCACAAAGAAAAGAAAAAAAAGTTATAAATTTTATACAAAACCATTTTTTCGAATAAGAATGACAAAACAATATATTAGTGTGTAAAAGGAAAAATAAGCTACATAAATTTGGGTGTGGCCTACAGGCTGAGCAGAATCTCACACACAGACCAATGAATCTTTCCTTTTTACATGTTGAAGAGTACAACTTACCACAAGGGTCTCACTCAAGGAAAATACATGCAGCAACTAACTCACTTCCTCACAATTCTTGTTCTAACACCCCCTGAAATTTGCATAAATATTCATGTTTCAGTGACACATAAAACCAGTATAAAACAACTGTAAAATGCATTTCATCACATACCTTCAACTTCCTCAAATTGAACCTCCTTAACAAGGTCAGCAGAAGCATTATATTCAAACCTAACCAAAAAAAAAAGAAGGAATAGACAAACAAGATTAATAGATAAAAAGATTATATAAACAGAAACCAACAGCCTTGTAAATGTTT
>NW_018401090.1:1522-1660 GCF_002168275.2 Theobroma umbraticum | reverse complement strand
TTCTTTCAAAAAGCTTATTACTCGCTTTAAACGGTTTTATAATCTAATAATTGAATTTAAGTTCAATTTTTTTACTTTTTTTGCTCAAAAAGACTATAATTGAATTTCTACATGAGAACTATGAAGAAACAAGCATTC
>NW_018401090.1:1282-1389 GCF_002168275.2 Theobroma umbraticum | reverse complement strand
ATAATTAATTTTAAGTTGAATTTTTTTACATTTTTTGCTAAAACAGATTATAATTCAATGTCTACCTGGAGAAACATGCAAAAAAAGCCATTGATTGGGAAGAAAAG
>NW_018401090.1:1146-1272 GCF_002168275.2 Theobroma umbraticum | reverse complement strand
AATCTCATAATTGATTTTAGGTTGAATTTTTTTTCATTTTTGTTTAAAACATGCTATAATTGAATGTCCACCTAGAGAAACGTGAAGAAGCAAGCATTCTTTGACAAGAAAAGTTCATTTAGAGTC
>NW_018401090.1:630-788 GCF_002168275.2 Theobroma umbraticum | reverse complement strand
TAATTGATTTTAAGATGAGCGTTTTTACATTTTTCTTTAAAATAGACAATAATTATTATCAATTCATGGAAAAACATAAAATATTAATAGACTTCTTTGAATGTTTTGAACAATATGAGCAACCCCAATTAAACACCTTAAATCATACATCAAAATGG
>NW_018401090.1:0-120 GCF_002168275.2 Theobroma umbraticum | reverse complement strand
ATCGACAGTAGATTGGAAACATTAGAAAGCCAATACTCAGGACTCAGGGTAGAAAACACTCCCCATAGATACCCAAATTCAAATATTAATAATATAAATGAAGAGTCTGATTCATCAACA
>NW_018401089.1:1768-1910 GCF_002168275.2 Theobroma umbraticum | reverse complement strand
ATGAATGCTTTTGTCTTCATGTTTCTTGAGATAAACATTCATATATTGTCTGTTATAATGAAAAATTTTAAAAAATTCAACTTCAAATCAATTATGTGATTAAAAAACTATTTAAAGTGAATAATAAGGCTTTTGAAAGAAT
>NW_018401089.1:1669-1758 GCF_002168275.2 Theobroma umbraticum | reverse complement strand
AAATAGACTTTTCTTGCCAATGAACGTTTTTTTCTTCATGTATCTCAAGGCAGACATTCAATTCTAGTCTGTTTTAATGAAAAATGTAA
>NW_018401089.1:1402-1659 GCF_002168275.2 Theobroma umbraticum | reverse complement strand
CTTAAAATCAATTATGAGATTATAAAACCATTTAGAATAAGCAAATTGTCTGTTTTAATGAAAAGTGTAAAAAAATTCAACTTAAAATATATTATGTGATTAAAAAACCATTTAAAGCAAGTAATAAGGCTGTGGAAGGAATGGGAGGTTATAAATAAACTTTTCTTATCAATGAATACTTTTTTCTTTACATTTCTCGAGGCAGACATTCAATTCTAGTCTGTTTTAATAAAAAATATAAAAAATTTTAACTTAAA
>NW_018401089.1:1325-1392 GCF_002168275.2 Theobroma umbraticum | reverse complement strand
AGATTATAAAACGATTTAAAGTGAGTAATAAGGGTTTTTAAGAAATGGGTGACTATAAATGGACTTT
>NW_018401089.1:1242-1315 GCF_002168275.2 Theobroma umbraticum | reverse complement strand
GAATTCTTTTTTCTTTATGTTTCTTCAGATAGACAATCAATTATTATCTATTTTAATCAAAAATGTAAAAAAA
>NW_018401089.1:1066-1232 GCF_002168275.2 Theobroma umbraticum | reverse complement strand
AAATCAATTATTAGATTATAAAATCATATAAAGCTAGTAATAAGGCTTTTAAAGGACTGGGAGACTATAAATAGACTTTTTGGGCTAATGAATGTTCTTTTATTCACACTTCTTGTGGTAGACATTCAATTATAGTATGTTTTAATGAAAAATGTAAAAAAATTCA
>NW_018401089.1:696-987 GCF_002168275.2 Theobroma umbraticum | reverse complement strand
CTTGTCAATGAATGCTCTTTTCTTCACATTTCTTGAGATAGATATTCAATTATAATCTATTTTAATAAAAAATGTAAAACAATTCAAATTAAAATCAATTATTAGATTATAAAATCGTTTAAAGTGAATAATAAGGCTTTTGAAGGAATGTGAGGCTGTAAATACACTTTTCTTGCTAGTGAATGCTTTTTTCTTCATGCTTCTTAAGGTAGATAATCAATTATAGTCTGTTTTAATGATAAATATAAAAAAATTAAACTTAAACTTAATTATGCGATTATAAAATCATTT
>NW_018401089.1:414-591 GCF_002168275.2 Theobroma umbraticum | reverse complement strand
CAATTATGAGATTACAAAACCATTTAAAGCGAGTAATAAGGCTTTTGAAGGATTATGAGACTATAAATGAACTTTTCTTCCCCATGAATGCTCTTTTATTCACGTTTCGTGTGGTTGATATTCAATTATAGTCTGTTTTAATCAAAAATATAAAAAAATTCAAGTTAAAATCAATTA
>NW_018401089.1:0-362 GCF_002168275.2 Theobroma umbraticum | reverse complement strand
TTTGAAGGAATGGGTGACTATAAATGGACTTTTCTAGCCAATGAATGCTTTTTTCTTCATGTTTCTCGAGATAGACAATCAATTATTGTTTGTTTTAATCTCAAAGGTAAAGAAATTTAACTTAAAATCAATTATTAGATTATAAAATTACTTAAAGCTCGTAATAAGGCTTTTAAAGGACTGGGAGACTATAAATGGACTTTTCTTATTAATGAATGCTTTTTTCTTCACATTTCTTACTGTAGACATTCAATTATCGTCAATTTTAATGAAAAATGTAAAAAAAATCAACTTAAAATAAATTATGTGATTAGAAAACCATTTAAAGTGAGTAATAAGGCTTTTGAAGAAATGGGTGACTA
>NW_018401088.1:2993-3145 GCF_002168275.2 Theobroma umbraticum | reverse complement strand
ACCATTTAAAGCGAGTAATAAGGCTTTTAAAGGAATGGGTGATTATAAATGGACATTTCTTGCCAATGAATGCATTTTCCTTCTTGTTTCTCAAGGTAGACATTTAATTATAATTTGTTTCAACTAAAACTGTACAAAGAATTCAACTTAAA
>NW_018401088.1:1589-2983 GCF_002168275.2 Theobroma umbraticum | reverse complement strand
AGATTATAAAACTATTTAACGTGAGTAATAAAGCTTTTGAAGGAATGAGTGACTATAAATCGAATTTTCTTGCTAATGAATGTCTTTCTCTCCATGTTTCTCGAGGTAGACATTCAATTATAGTCTGTTTTAACCAAAAGCGTAAAAAAATTCAACTTAAAATCAATTATGAGATTATAAAACTATTTAAAGCGAGTAATAAGGCTTTTAAAGGAATGGGTGACTATAAATAGATATTTGTCGTCAATGAATGCTTTCTTCTTCACATTTCTCAAGATAGACATTCAATTATAATCTTTTTTAACCAAAAATTTTAAAAAAATTATATTTAAAATCAATTTTGAGATTATAAAACCATTAAAAGCAAGTAATAAGGTTTCTGAAGGAACGGGAGGCTATAAATGGACTTTTCTTTCAAATGAATGACTTTTTCTACATGATTCTAGAGATAGGCAATCAATTATAGTCTGTTTTAACAAAAAATATAAAAAAATTTAACTTAAAATCAATTATGATATTATAAAACTATTTAAAGTGAGTAATAAGGCTTTTGAAGAAATGGAAGATCATAAATAGACTTTTTTTCCTAATTAATAGCTTTTTCTACATGTTTTCTAAGGCAGGCATTCAATTATAATATGTTTTAACTAAAAACAGAAAAAAATTGAACTTAAAATCAATTTTGAGATAAAAAAACCATTTAAAGTGAGTAATAAGGCTTTTGAAGGAATTGATGACTAGAAATAGAGTTTTCTTGCCAATGAACACTTTGTCCTTCATGTTTCTCAAGGTAGACATTCAATTATAGTCTGTTTTTACCAAAAATGTAAAAAAATTTAACTTAAATCTATTATGAGATTATAAAACCATTTAAAGCAAGTAATAAGGCTTTTGAAAGAATGAGTGACTATAAATGGATTTTTTTTCAAATGGATACCTTTTCCTACATGTTTCCCAAGGCAAACATTCCATTATAATCTGTTTTAATGAAATATGCAAAAAAATTCAACATAAAATCAATTATGAGATTATAAAACTATTTAAAGCAAATTAGAAGACTTCTGAAGGCTTGAGTGACTATAAGTGGACTTTTCGTGTCAATAGATGGCTTTTGCTTCACATTTCCCAAGGTAGACATTCAATTATAGCCTTTTCTTAACCAAAAATGTAAAAAAAATGCAACTTAAAATCAATTTTGAGGTTATAAAGCCATTTAAATTGAGTAATAAAACTTTTAAAGGAATGGGTGACTATAAATGGACTTTTCTTGCCAATGAATGCCTTTTTCTTCACTAACTCGAGGTAGACATTCAA
Organism: Theobroma umbraticum; assembly: GCF_002168275.2. Classification (NCBI taxonomy): domain Eukaryota; kingdom Viridiplantae; phylum Streptophyta; class Magnoliopsida; order Malvales; family Malvaceae; genus Theobroma; species Theobroma umbraticum. The sequence goes on along the minus strand of NW_018401088.1, from coordinate 1,669 downwards.
CTATAACTTGTTTTAACCTAAAATGAAAAAAAATTCAAATTAAAATCAATTTTGAGATTATAAAACCATTTAAAGCGAGT
>NW_018401088.1:1396-1489 GCF_002168275.2 Theobroma umbraticum | reverse complement strand
ATTGAATTTTTTTACATTTTTGGTTAAAACAAACTATAGTTGAATGTCTACCTTAAGATATGTGAAGAAAAATGCATTCATTGGCAAGAAAAG
>NW_018401088.1:1013-1386 GCF_002168275.2 Theobroma umbraticum | reverse complement strand
GTCATCCATTCCTTCAAAAGCCTTATTACTCACTGTAATTGGTTTTATTATCTCAAAATTGATTTTAAGTTCAATTTTTTTTTCTATTTTTAGTTAAAACAGATTTAATTGAATGCCTATCTTGAAAAATATGTAGAAAAAGTCATTCATTAGGAAGAAAAGTTCATTTATGGTCTCCTATTCCTTTCAAAGCTTTAATACTCACTTTAAATGGTTTTATTATCTCAAAATTATTTTTAAGTTCAATTTTTGTCACATTTTTAATTAAAACAGATTATAATTGATTGTCTGTCTCAAGAAACATATAGATAAATCCATTCATTGGGAAGAAAAGTTTATTTATAGTCTCTCATTCCTTCAAAAGCCTTATTAC
>NW_018401088.1:879-1003 GCF_002168275.2 Theobroma umbraticum | reverse complement strand
TAGTTTTATAATCTTAAAATTGATTTTAAGTTGAATTTTTTTACATTTTAGGTTAAAACAGGTTATGGTTGAATGTCTACCTCGAGATAGTGAAGAAAAAGGCATTCATTGGCAAGAAAAGTCC
>NW_018401088.1:621-869 GCF_002168275.2 Theobroma umbraticum | reverse complement strand
ACCCATTCCTTTAAAAGCCTTATTACTCAATTTAAATGATTTTATAACCTCAAAATTGATTTTAGCTTACATTTTTTTACATTTTTGGTTAAGAAAAGGTTATAATTGAACGTTTGCCTTGGGGACCTTGAAACAAAAGCCATCTATTAGTACGAAAAGTCCATTTATAGCCACTCAAGCCTTCAGAAGCTTTTTAATTTCCTTTAATTGGTTTTATAAACTAAAAATTAATTTTAAGTTGAATTTTT
>NW_018401088.1:305-611 GCF_002168275.2 Theobroma umbraticum | reverse complement strand
GGTTCAAACAGACTATAATTGAATATCTACCTCGAGAAACAAGAAGAAACAAGCATTCATTGGCAAGAAAAGTCCATTTATAGTCTCTTATTCCTCCTAAAGCCTAACTACTCGCTCAAAACTAATTTTAAGTTACATTTTTTTACATTTTTGGTTACGAAAAGGCTATAATTGAACGTCTGCCTTGGGGAATGTAAAGAAAAAGCCATCCATTGGTATGAAAAATCTACTTATAGCCACTCAAGCCTTTGGGAGCCTTCTAATTTCCTTTAAATGGTTTTATAAACTAATAATTGATTTTAAGTT
>NW_018401088.1:0-295 GCF_002168275.2 Theobroma umbraticum | reverse complement strand
ATATTTTTGGTTAAAATAGACTATAATTGAATGTCTGCCTCAAGAAACATGAAGAAAAGAGCATTCATCGGCAAGAAAAGTCCATTTATAGTCTCTCATTTTTCTAAAAGCCTTATTACTCGCTTTGAATGGTTTCGTAATCTCATAATTGAATTTAAATTGATTTTTTTATATTTTTCATTAAAACAGACTAGAATTGAATGCCTACGTTGGGAAACATGCAAAAAAAGCCATTTATTGAAAAGAAAAGTCCATTTATGGTCTCTCATTCCTTCAAAAGCCTTATTACTCACTT
>NW_018401087.1:6456-6964 GCF_002168275.2 Theobroma umbraticum | reverse complement strand
GAAAAGTCCATTTATAGTCACCCATTCCTTTAAAAGCCTTATTACTCACTTGAAATGACTTTATAACCTCAAAATTGATTTTCAGTTACATTTTTTTACATTTTTGGTTAAGGAAAGGCTATAATTGAATGTCTTCCTTGGGGAACGTGAAGTAAAAGCCATCCATTAGCACTAATAGTCCACTTATAGCCATTCAAGTCTTCATAAGGCTTCTAATTTGCTTTAAATGGTTTTATAAACAAATAATTGATTTTAAGTTTAATTTTTTTACATTTTTGATTCAAACAGACTATAATTGAATGTCTACCTCTAGAAACATGAAGAAATAAGCATTCATCGACAAGAAAAGTTCATTTATAGCCTCTCATTCCTCCAAAAGCCTTATTTCTCACTTTAAATGGTTTTGTAATCTCATAACTGATTTTAAGTTAGTTTTTTTACATTTTTCATTAAAACATACTAGAATTGAAAAACTACCTTGGCAAATTTACAGAAAAAGCCATTCATT
>NW_018401087.1:6195-6349 GCF_002168275.2 Theobroma umbraticum | reverse complement strand
TTATAGTTTTTGTTAAAACATACTATAATTGAATGCTTGCCTCAGGAAAAACATAGCAAACGCCATTCATTTGAAAGAAAAGTCCATTTATAGTCACTCATTCCTTCAAAAATCTTATTACTCACTTTTTATAGTTTTATAATCTCGTAATTGA
>NW_018401087.1:6073-6185 GCF_002168275.2 Theobroma umbraticum | reverse complement strand
AATTTTTTTACATTTTTAGTTAAAACAGAATATAATTGAAGGTCTACCTCTAGAAAGGTGAAGAAAAAGGCATTTATTTACAAGAAAGTTCATTTTCAGCCACCCATTCCTT
>NW_018401087.1:5362-6063 GCF_002168275.2 Theobroma umbraticum | reverse complement strand
ATTACTCACTTTAAAGGGTTTTACAATCTCCAAATCGATTTTAATTTGAATTCTTTCTATATTTTTGGATAAAATAGATTATAATTGAATGTTTGTCTTAGAAAACATGCAGAAAAAGCCATTCATTGAGAAAAAGAAGTCTATTTATGGTCTCCCATTCCTTCAAAAGCCTTATTACTTACTTTCAATGGTTTTGTAATCTCCAAATTCATTTTAATTTGAATTCCTTTTACTTTTTTGTTTAAAACAGATTCTAGTTGAATGTTGGTCTTGAGAAACATGCAAAAAAGGTGATTCATTTAGCAGAAAAGTCCATTTATAGTCTCCTATTCCTTCGAAAGCCTTATTACTCGCTTGAAATGGTTCTCTAATCTCATAATTCATTTTAGGTGAAATTTTTTTACATTTTTGATAAGAGCAGATTATAATTGAATGTTTGCCCAAGGAAACATAAAGAAAAAGGCATCATTGGCAAGAAAAGTCCATTTATAGTCACTCATTCCTTCAAAAGCCTTGGTACTCACTTTAAATAGTTTTTTAATATCAAAATTCATTTTGAGTTGAAGTTTTTTATATTTTTGATTAAAACAGATTATAATTGATTGACTACCTTGAGAAACATGAGGAAAAAGGCATTCATTGACAAGAAAAGTCCATTTATAGTCACCCATACTTTTAAAAGCCTTATTACTCGCTTTGAA
>NW_018401087.1:5262-5352 GCF_002168275.2 Theobroma umbraticum | reverse complement strand
ATCTCATAATTTATTTTAAGTTGAATTCTTTTACACTTTTTTTAAAACAAACTATAATTGAATGCTTGCCTCGGGAAACATAAAGAAAAA
>NW_018401087.1:4867-5154 GCF_002168275.2 Theobroma umbraticum | reverse complement strand
ATTTTTTTAAGTTTTTGGTTAAAAAAGGCTATAATTAAATGTTTTCCTTAGGGAACATGAAGCAAAATCCATCCATTGACACGAAAAGTCCATTTATAATTTGTTAAGCCTTCACAAGCCCTATTACTTGCTCTAAATGGTTTTCTAAGCTAATAATTGATTTTAAGTTGAATGTTTTTTACATTTTTAGTTAAAAAAGACCATAATTGAAAGTTTGCCTTGAAAACATGAACAAAAAGGCATTCATTGGCAAGAAAAGTCCATTTATAGTTACCCATTCCTTCAAA
>NW_018401087.1:4499-4654 GCF_002168275.2 Theobroma umbraticum | reverse complement strand
ACTCGCTTTAAATGGTTTTATAATCTGAAAATTGATTTTAAGTTGAATTTTTTTTATTTTTGGTTAAAATAGATTATAGTTAAATGTCTACCTTAAGAAATGTAAAGAAAAAGGCATTCATTGGCAAGAAAAATCTATTTATAGTCACCCATTCC
>NW_018401087.1:4203-4489 GCF_002168275.2 Theobroma umbraticum | reverse complement strand
TTATTACTCACTTTAAATGGTTTTATAATCTCAAAACTGATTTTAAGTTACATTTTTTTACATTTTTGGTTAAGAAAAGGCTATAATTGAACGTTTGCCTTGGAGAACATGAAGCCAAAGCCATCCATTAGCATAAAAAGTCCACTTATAGCCACTCAAGCCTTCAGACGCCTTATAATTTGCTTTAAATGGTTTTATAAACGAATAATTGATTTTAAGTTAAATTTTTTTATATTTTTGGTTAAAATAGAATATAATTAAATGCCTACCCTGGAAAACATGTACA
>NW_018401087.1:3728-3993 GCF_002168275.2 Theobroma umbraticum | reverse complement strand
GAAGAAAAATGCATTCATTAGCAAGAAAAGTCTATTTATAGTCATCCATTCCTTCAAAAGTGTTATTACTCACTTTAAATGGTTTTATTATTTCAAAATTAATTTTAAGTTTAATTTATTTCTATTTTTAGTTAAAACAAATTATAATTGAATGTGTGTCTAAGGAAACATGTAGAAAAAGCCATTAATTAGGAAGAAAAGTCCATTTATAGTCTCCTATTCCTTTAAAAGCATTATTACTTGCTTTAAATGGTTTTATAATCTC
>NW_018401087.1:208-3628 GCF_002168275.2 Theobroma umbraticum | reverse complement strand
ACCATTTAAAGTGAGTAATAAGGCTTTTGAAGGAATGGGTGACTCTAAATGGACATTTCTTGCCAATGAATACCTTTTTTTTCATATTTCTCGAGGTAAACATTCAATTATAATTTTTTTAACTAAAAATTTAAAAAAAAATTGTATTAAAATCAATTTTGAGATTATAAAACCATTTAAAGAGAGTAATAATGCTTTTGAAGGAATGGGAGACTATAAATGGACTTTTCTTCTAGATGATTGGCTTTTTCTACACATTTCTTGAGGCAAGTATTTAATTATAGTCTCTTTTAACAAAAAATGTAAAAAAATTCAACTTAAAATCAATTATGAGATTATAAAACCATTTAAAGCAAGTAATAATGCTTTTAAAGGAATAGGAGACCATAAATAGACTTTTCTTCCCAATTAATGGCTTTTTCTACATTTTTCCCAAAAAACATTGAATTATAATTTATTTTAACTAAAAATAGAAAAAAAATTAAACTTAAAATCAATTTTGAAATAATAAAACCACTTAAATTGAGTAATAACGCTTTGAATGAATGGATGACTATAAATAGACTTTTCTTGCAAATGAATGCATTTTTCTTCATGTTTTTCAAGGTAGACATTCAATTATAGTCCGTTTTAACCAAAAATGTAAAAAAATTCAACTTAAATCAATTATGAGATTATAAAGCCATTTAAAGCGAGTAATAAGGCTTTTGAAGAAATGGTTGACTATAAATGGACTTTTCTTCTAAATGAATGGCTTTTTTACATATTTTTCAAGGCAGGCATTTAATTATATTCTGTTTTAACCAACAATGTAAAAAAATTGAACTTAAAATCAATTATTTGTTTATAAAACCATTTAAAGCAAATTAGAAGGCGTCTGAAGGCTTGAGTGGCTATAAGTGGACTTTTTGTGCCAATGGTTGGCTATTGCTTTATGTTCTCCAAGGCAGACGTTCTATTATAGCCTTTTCTTAACCAAAAATGTAAAAAAGTGCAACTTAAAATCAGTTTTGAGATTATAAAATCATTTAAAATGAGTAATAAGGCTTTTAAAGGAATGGGTGACTATAAATAGATTTTTCTTGCCAATAAATACCTTTTTCTTCACGTTTCTCAAAGTAGACATTCAACTATAATCTGTTTTAACCAAAAATATAAAAAATTCAACTTAAAATCAATTTTTAGATTATAAAATCATTTAAAGCGAGTAAAAAGGCTTTGGAAGGAATGGGAGATTATAAATAGACTTTTCTTCCCAATGAATGGCTTCTTATATATGTTTTCTGAGACAGACATTCAATTATAAACTATTTTAACAAAAAAAATAAAAAAAATTGAATTTAAAATCAATTTTGAGATAATAAAACTATTTAAAACGAGTAATAAGGCTTTTAAAGGAATGGGTGACTATAAATGGACTTTCCTTGCCAATGAATGCCTTTTTGTTCATGTTTCTCAAGGTAGAATTTCAATTATAGTCTGTTTTAACTAAAAATGTATAAAAAATTGAACTTAAAATCAATTATTAGCTTATAAAACTATTTAGAGCAAGTAATAAGGCTTGTGAAGGCTTAACTAACTATCAATGGACTTTTTGTGCCAATGGATGGCTTTTGCTTTACGTTCCCTAAGGCAAACATTCAATTATAGCCTTTTTTAACTAAAAACTTAAAAATATTCTACTTAAAATCAATTTTGACATTATAAAACTATTAAAGTGAGTAATAAGGCATTTCAAGGAATAAGAGACTACAAATAGACTTTTTTTTTGACAATGAATGGCTTTTTCTTTACGTTTCCCGAGGTAAACATTCAATTATAGTCTGTTTTATCCAAAAATGTAAAAAGAATTCAAATTAAAATCAATTTGGGGATTATAAACCATTTAGAGTGAGTAATAAGGCTTTTAAAAGAATGGGTGACTATAAATAGACTTTTCTTACAAATGAATGTCTTTTTGTTCACCTTTCTCAAGGTAGACCTTCAATTATAATCTATTTTAACAAAAAAATGTAAAAGAATTCTACATAAAATCAATTATGAGAATATAAAACCATTCAAAGCAAGTAATAAGGCTTTTAAAGGTATGGGTGACTATAAATGGACTTTTCTTGTCAATGAATGTCTTTTTTCTCACGTTTCTCAAGGTAGTCAATCAATTATAATCTGTTTAACCAAAAATTAAAAAAAATTGAACTTAAAATCAATTTTGAGATTATAAAATTATTTAAAGTGAGTAGTAAGGCTTTTAAAGATATGGATGACTATAAATGGACTTTTCTTGCTAATGAATGCCTTTTTATTCACATTTCTCAAGGTATACATTCAATTATAGTCTGTTTTAATAAAAAAAGAATTCAACCTAAAGTCAATTTTGAGATTACAAAACCATTTAAAATAAGTAATAAGGCTTTTGAAGGAATGGGAGACTATAAATGGACTTTTCTTCCTAATAAATGGACTTTTCTTCCTAATAAATGGCTTTTGCTGCATGTTTCTCGAGACAAGCATTAAATTATAATCTGTTTTAATTAAAAATCTAAAAAGAATTCAAATTAAAATCAATTTGGAGATTATAAAACCATTTCAAGTGAGTAATAAGGCTTTTGAAGGAATTGAAGACCAAAAAATAGACTTTTCTCCCCAATGAATGGCTTTTTCTACATGTTTTATGAGACAAGCATTCAATTATAATCTGTTTTGTCTGAAAATGCAAAAAGAATTTAAATTAAAATCAATTTGGAGATTATAAAACTATTTAGAGTGAGTAATAAGGCTTTTAAAGGAATAGATGACTATAAATTGACTTTTCTTACATGAATGTCTTTTTCTTCACCTTTCTCAAGGTAGACCTTCAATTATAATCTGTTTTAACAAAAAAATGTAAAATAATTCTACTTAAAATCAATTATGAGATTATAAAACTTTTTGAAGCGAGTAATAAGGTTTTTAAAGGAATGGGAGATTATAAATGGACTTTTCTTTCAAATGAATGGAGTTTTTTACATATTTCCTAAGGTAAGCATTCAATTATAGTCTGTCTTAACAAAAAATGTAAAAATATTTAATCTAAAATCGATTATGAGATTAGAAAACCATTTAAAGTGAGTAATAAGGCTTTTGAAGGAATGAGAGACTTTAAATGGACTTTTCTTCCAAATGAATAGCTTTTTCTACATGTTTCCCAAGGCAACCATTCAATTATAGTTTATTTTAACGAAAAATTTAAAAAAGTTCAACTTAAAATCAATTATAAGATTACGAAACTATTCAAAGATGAGAGACTATAAATAGATTTTTTTTAGCGATGAATGCTCTTTTCTTCATGTTTCTTGAGGCAGACATTCAATTATAGTATGTTTTAACCAAAAATGTAAAAAAACTTCAACTTAAAATCAATTATTAATTTATAAAACCATT
>NW_018401087.1:0-198 GCF_002168275.2 Theobroma umbraticum | reverse complement strand
TAGAAGGCTTTTGAAGGCTTGAGTGGCTAAAAGTGGACTTTTTGTACCAATGGATGGCTTTTGCTTCACGTTCTCCAAGGCAGACGTTCAATTATAGCCTTTGCTTAATCAAAAATGTAAAAAAAAAATGCAACTCAAAATTAGTTTTGAGATTATAAAACCATTTAAAGTGAGGAATAAGGCTTTTAAAGGAATAGG
>NW_018401086.1:1080-1175 GCF_002168275.2 Theobroma umbraticum | reverse complement strand
CAAATTTACCTTAATAACAAAGGTTGATGAATCCTTTGTTAAACAACCGATTTATGTGCAAAAAGATCAGCCACCACAGCTCGGTTGTTGCAAAC
>NW_018401086.1:935-1070 GCF_002168275.2 Theobroma umbraticum | reverse complement strand
TCAAGTGAATGAAAATTGTTTTTCGTCACACAAGGAACAACAAGAAAAAGAGTTTCTAATATGCCGTTCTTTTTTTTTTTTAGCTTTTTCTCTCTTATTTTGTTTGGAGGCTATAGCAAGGTATTTATACCTTGG
>NW_018401086.1:588-709 GCF_002168275.2 Theobroma umbraticum | reverse complement strand
GTTTAATTTAATCAATGAGGCCCAATAACTTAATTAAACAATTTGATCAATTACAGTGAATAACTTCATTAAACAAATTTAATCAATTAGGCCTAATAACTTAATTAAACAATTTAATGAA
>NW_018401086.1:190-286 GCF_002168275.2 Theobroma umbraticum | reverse complement strand
AAATTTATCATTAATCAAGTTAACTACCTAGAGTTCATAGACTGAGATTGGGATATAGCAATACGTCATGGCCACCCAAATGTTAGAAGAGTCAAG
>NW_018401086.1:96-180 GCF_002168275.2 Theobroma umbraticum | reverse complement strand
TCAACCTTTCAATGATCAGCCTTTCAATGTAATCCATTCCTTCATCATATATCTGGGAGATGATAAAAGCATGGTGCAGTGTCT
>NW_018401086.1:0-86 GCF_002168275.2 Theobroma umbraticum | reverse complement strand
ATCTCCATATTCATTCTTAAAGTTTGATAATAAGCTTTATAAAGACTTATGAAACTCCTTTCATAATCTTCAAGTTGCCTTGGCCA
>NW_018401085.1:906-1028 GCF_002168275.2 Theobroma umbraticum | reverse complement strand
GCTCGAAGCCGCAATCATCTAAATTCAATAGGTCAGCAACATCTCTCTCTCTCTTTCTCTTTATGTGCGTGTGCGTTTAATTGCCAATAAATATAATAGGTTTATTTCTCTTTACTTCCTTG
>NW_018401085.1:267-382 GCF_002168275.2 Theobroma umbraticum | reverse complement strand
TAAACCAAAACTAGCATAATAACCATCAGACTTTCAATATTCGAAACATTAAAACAATGAACACAACCACCACTTAATGAAGTTGAATACAACATAAACCACAATAATCACCTTC
>NW_018401085.1:0-178 GCF_002168275.2 Theobroma umbraticum | reverse complement strand
TGAGAAAATCAACTAGTAGCACATGTACAACACTAGCAAATTTCCATCCAAAGTCAACCATGAAAGAAATGAAATCACCATCTAGGAGGAGAAATATGAATAAAATCATTATCTAATAACACCCAATCTTTAGGTAGTTGGTCAGCAACCTCATTTGCATTTCTTAATGTATGAATAA
>NW_018401084.1:4127-4254 GCF_002168275.2 Theobroma umbraticum | reverse complement strand
GTTTTGCTGATGACAAAAAGAGGGAAAAATTTAGGTCAAGGTAGTTATTAGGAGAACATAGTAGGTCAGGGCAGGAGCGATTAAGAATTTAAGGGTATTTTAGGAAAGCTGATTTTGATGATGCTAG
>NW_018401084.1:3551-4037 GCF_002168275.2 Theobroma umbraticum | reverse complement strand
GAATGCTGAAATTATTTTCTATGCTTTTGTGTTTAATGCAAATGTTAGTGATTACTGATGCTGACATGAATGTGGACTATTAATAATATGCTGGAGACAGATTGTTACAATGTGAATGGTATTCTGTCAGCTATCACTAATGTTCTGAAAACTTGAATAAAGTTACTCTATTAAAATATATGAATTTATACTTTGTTACTCTTTCTAAGATATAGATAAATATGTGTTGACTTGTTAAGTTGGATAGTAAAATAACTTGAAAAGACCATGTGTATACTAAGGGAAAGCACACACTCAGGGAGAGAAATTCCAATCTGGTGCAAAGCAAAAATGATAAATAGACATTGTGCATTTAATCAAGGAATATTTTGTCATCATCAAAAAGAGGGAGATTGTTGACTCCATTAGTTTTTGATGATAATAAAATGTTCTCATTTATCTATGTCTAACTTTTCTACTTGAGTGTGCAAGACAAAAATGTATATT
>NW_018401084.1:3111-3320 GCF_002168275.2 Theobroma umbraticum | reverse complement strand
TGAGTTCAGAGACAGAAACGACTTAATCGACTAAGAAGTTTTGTTAGTCTACTAAGAGCTTACTGCGAGAAACTGGGTTCAGAGACAGAAATGACTTAATCGACTAAAAAATTTTGTTAGTCGACTAAGAGCCTACTACCAGAAATTGGGTTCAGAGATAGAAACGACTTAATCGACTTAGAAGTTTTGTTAGTCGACTAAGAGCCTAC
>NW_018401084.1:2705-2985 GCF_002168275.2 Theobroma umbraticum | reverse complement strand
CTGAATGCTAAAAGATAAACTAACGGCTAGAATTGCTCCCAAACTGTTTTCAACAGTCAGAATCTATCTAGCTACCATCAAAGTTCATTTTTCAAGTATAAAAAGCCCTTTTAACAGCCATGAATCAAGTTTTAAAGGCTTCCAATATCAAAAAGAGCTCAAAATCTCAAAAAATTTCTGTATACTTTCTGCACTTCACTCTAATCTTTGTAATAGAGTTAAGCACTTTATCTTATACCATCAGATCAGGTTAGTGATCATAGGTACCTCTTTATTTCTT
>NW_018401084.1:0-2365 GCF_002168275.2 Theobroma umbraticum | reverse complement strand
TTTTATTTTTCATTTCATTTCTTGTTAGATTATTCCTTATCTTGCATTTAACTTCCTATCATTAAACTTTAACTTGCCCCCAAATAGAGGTCAAATTTAGTAAGAGCCAAAAAGTGTTATTCACCTCCCCTCTAACACATTTATTTGGGACCAACAGTTTTAACTAAAAATGTACAAATATTCTATTGAAAACCAATAATGAGATTAGAAAACCATTTAAAGTGAGTAATAAGGCTTTGAAAGCATGGGTGACTATAAGTGGACTTTTTTTGCCAATGAATGGCTTTTTCTTCATGTTTCCTAACTCAAACACTCAATTATAATATGTTTTAACCAAAAATGTAAAAAAACTCAACTTGAAATCAATTATGAGATTATAAAACCATTTAAAGTGAGTAATAAGGCTTGCCAAGGCTTGGGTGACTATAAATTGACTTTTCTTGCCAAAAGAAGGCTCTCGCATCATGTTTCCAGAAGTAGACATTCAATTATAATATATTTTAACCAAACATGTAGAAATATTCAACTGAAAATCAATCATGAGATTATAAAACTATTTAAAGCAGGTAACAAGGCTTTCAAAGGCATGAGTGACTATAAATGGACTTTTCTTGCCAATGAATCATATTTTCTTCACGTTTCTTGAGGTAAACACTCAATTACAATTTGTTTTAACCACAAATATAAAAAAATTCAACTTAAAATCAATTATGAGATTATAAAACCATTTAAAGTGAGTAATAAGACTTTGGAAGGCATGGGTGACTATAAATGGACTTTTCTCGTCAACGGATGGCTTTTGCATCACGTTTCTCGAAAGTGAGTAATGACACTTTGGAAGGCATGGGTGAGTAGAAGTGGACTTTTCTTGCACTTAAATAGCTTTTTCATCATGTTTCCTAAGGCAAACATTCAAATATAATCTGTTTTAACCAAAAATAAGAAAAAATTTGACTTAAAATCAATTATGAGATTGTAAAGCCATTTAAAGTAAGTAATATGGCTTCCCAAGGTATGGGTGACTATAAATGCACTTTTCTTACCAATGAATGGCTTTTTCTTCACGTTTCTTGAGATACATATTAAATTTTAATCTGTTTTAACCAGAAATGTAAAAAAATTCAACTTAAAATAAAAATGAGATTGTAAAACCATTTAAAGTGAGTAATAAGTCCTTGGAAGGCATGAGTGACTATAAATGGACTTTTCTTGCCAATGAATGGCTTCTTCTTCTTATTTCTTAAGGCAAACACTCAATTATAAACTGTTTTGACTAAAAATGTAAAAACATTCAATTTAAAATTAATTATGAGGTTATAAAACTATTTAAAGTGAGTAATAAAGCTTCGGAAGGCATGAGTGATTATGAATAGACTTTTCCTGCCAATGGATGGATTTTTCTTCATGTTTCCCAAGGTAAGCATTCAAATATAATCTATTTTAACAAAAAATACAAAGAAATTTAACTTAAAATTAATTTTGAGTTTATAAAACCATTTAGGGCAAGTAATAAGGCTTCCAAAGGCATGGGTGAATGCAAATGGACTTTTCTTGCTAATGACTGACTTTTTTTTAACATTTCTCTAAATAAACTTTGAATTTTAATCTGTTTTAACCAAAAATGTAAAAAATAAATTTAACTTAAAATCAATTATAAGATTATGAAACCATTAAAGCGAGTAATAATGCTTTGAAAGGCATGGGTGACTATAAATGGACTTTTCTCGCTAATAAATGACTTTTTTGTCACGTTTACTAAGACATACATTCAAGTATGATATATTTTACTCAAAAATGTAAAAACATTCAACTTGAAATCAATTGTAAGATTATAAACCTATTTGAAGCAAGTAATAAGGCTTCTAAAGGCATGGGTGACTAGAAATGGACATTTCTTACCAATGGATGGCTTTTGCATCATGTTTCCTGAAGCAGATATTCAATTATAATATATTTTAACTAAAAAAGTAAAAAAATTCAACTTGAAATTAATTATGAGATTATAAAACCATTTAAAGTGAGTAATAAGGCTTTAGAAGGCATGAGTAAATATAAATGGACTTTTCTTGCCAATGAATGGCTTTTTCTTGATGTTTCCTAAGGTAGATATTTAAATATTATCTATTTTAACTAAAAATGTAAAAAAATTCAACTAAAAATTAATAATGAGATTATAAAATCATTTAAAGCGAGTAAAAAGACTTTGAAAGGTATGGGTGACTATGAATGGACTTTTCTTACTAATGAATGGCTTTTTCTTTACGTTTCATGAGGCAAACACTCAATTATAATCTGTTTAGACCAAAAATGTAAAAATTCAACTTAAAATCAATTATGAGAATATAAAACCATTTAAAGTGAGTAA
>NW_018401083.1:0-1035 GCF_002168275.2 Theobroma umbraticum | reverse complement strand
GAGATTATAAAACCATTAAAAGTGAGTAACAAGCCTTTTGAAGGAATGCGTGACTCTAAATAGACTTTTTTTGCCAATGAATGCTTGTTTCTTCACGTTTCTCAAGGTAGACATTCCATTATAGTATGTTTTAATCAAAAATGTAAAACAATTCAACTTAAAATCAATTATGAGATTATAAAACCATTTAAAGCGATTAATAAGCTTTTTAAAGGAATGGGTGACTCTAAATAGACTTTTCTTGTCAATGAATGCTTGTTTCTTCACGTTTCTCAAGGTAGACATTCAATTATAGTATATTTTAATCAAAAATATTAAAAAATTCAACTTAAAATCAATTATGAGATTATAAAACTATTTAAAGTGAGTAATAAGCCTTTTGAAGGAATGGGTATCTATAAATGGATTTTTCATTTCAATGAATGGCTTTTCTATACCTTTCCTGAGGTAAGCTTTCAATTTTAGTTTGTTTTAAAGAAAAATGTAAAAAAATTCAATTTAAAATCAATTATGAGATTATAAAACCATTTAAAGCGGGTAATAAGGCTTTTGAAGGAATGAGTGACTATAAATAGACTTTTCTTCTCAATTAATTGCTTTTTCTACACGTTTCACAAGGCATACAATCACTTATAGTCTGTTTTAACAAAAAATACAAAATAATTCGACTTAAAATCAATTACGATATTATAAAACCGTTTAAAGCGAGTAATAAGCTTTTTGAAAGAATGAGTGACTCTAAATAGACTTTTCTTGAAAATGAATGCTTATTTCTTCATGTTTCTCGAGATAAACATTCAATTATAGTATGTTTTAATAAAAACTGTAAAGAAAATTCAACTTAAAACTAATTATGAGATTATAAAACCATTTAAAGAGTGTAATAGGCCTTTTGAAGGAATGGGTAACTGTAATTGGACTTTTCTTCTCAATGAATGGCTTTTTTTGTACATTTATCGAGGTATACATTCAATTATATTCTATTTTAATAAAAGATATAAAAAAATTTAACTTAAAATCAATTATGAGATTATA
>NW_018401082.1:2683-2876 GCF_002168275.2 Theobroma umbraticum | reverse complement strand
TAGAATTTTAACTGACAATTACTCGCTTTAAATAGTTTTATACTCTCATAATTGATTTTAAGTTGGGTTTTTTTATATTTTTTTTAAAACAGACTATTATAGGAAGCCTACCTCACGAAAGTTATAGAAAAAGGCATTTATTGAGAAGAAAAATCCATTTTTAGTCACCCATTTTTTCGAAAGCCTTATTACT
>NW_018401082.1:2508-2663 GCF_002168275.2 Theobroma umbraticum | reverse complement strand
TCTTATAATTGATTTTAAGTTGATTTTTTAAGATTTTTCTTTAAAACTGGCAATAATTGAATGTAGAACTTGAGAAACGTGTAGAAAAAACCATTGATTTAGAAAAAAAGTCCATTTATAGTCACCCATTCCTTCAAAAGACTTATTACTCGCTT
>NW_018401082.1:2323-2443 GCF_002168275.2 Theobroma umbraticum | reverse complement strand
CGAGAAACATGAAGAAACAAGTATTCATTGACAAGAAAAGTCCATTTAAAGTCATCCATTCCTTCAAAAAGCTTATTACTCGCTTTGAATGTGTTTACAATCTCATAATTGATTTTAAGT
>NW_018401082.1:2020-2192 GCF_002168275.2 Theobroma umbraticum | reverse complement strand
TGAATGTCTACCTCGAGAAATGTGAAGAAACAAGCATTCATTGATAAGAAAAGTACATTTAAAGTCACCCATTCCTTCAAAAAGATTATTACTCGCTTTAAGCGATTTTATAATCTCGTAATTGATTTTAAGTTGAATCATTTTATATTTTTTGTTAAAACAGACTATAAGT
>NW_018401082.1:1674-1857 GCF_002168275.2 Theobroma umbraticum | reverse complement strand
CTTTTTACTCGCTTTAGATGGTTTTATAATCTCATAATTGATTTTAAGTTAAATATTTTTATATTTTTCTTTCAAACAGACCATAATTAAAAGACTGCCTCATGAAAAGTATAGAAAAAGCTATTTATTAAGAAAAAAAATACTTTTTTAGTCACCCATTCTTTCGAAAGCCTTATTACTCGG
>NW_018401082.1:1518-1664 GCF_002168275.2 Theobroma umbraticum | reverse complement strand
TTTATAATCTCATAATTGATTTTAAGTTGAATTTTGTTACGTTTTTCTTTAAAATAGACAATAATTGAATGTCTATCTCAAGAAATATGCAGAAAAAGCTATTGATAGATAAGAAAAGTTCATTTAGAGTCACCCATTCCTTCAAA
>NW_018401082.1:1259-1432 GCF_002168275.2 Theobroma umbraticum | reverse complement strand
ATTTTAAGTTGAATTTTTTCACATTTTATGTTAAAACAGACTATAATTGAATGTTTTCCTCGAGAAATGTGCAAAAATAGCCATTGATTGAGAAGAAATGTCCATTTATAGTCACTCACTCCTTCAAAAGCCTTATTACCCGCTTTAAATAGTTTTATAATCTCATAATTGAT
>NW_018401082.1:949-1099 GCF_002168275.2 Theobroma umbraticum | reverse complement strand
TTATAATCTTATAATTGATTTTAAGTTAAATTTTTTACATTTTTCTTTAAAACAGATAATAATTGAATGTCTATATCGAGAAACATCCAAAAAAGTTATTTATTCACAAGAAAAGTCCATTTAGAGTCACCCATTCCTTCAAAAGGCTTA
>NW_018401082.1:681-939 GCF_002168275.2 Theobroma umbraticum | reverse complement strand
TAAATAGTTTTATAATCTCATAATTGATTTTAAGTTGAGTTTTTTTATATTTATCTTTCAAATAGACTATAATTGAAAGCCTGCCTCCTGAAAGGTATGGAAAAAGCTATTCATTGAGAAAAAAATTATTTTTTAGTCACCCATACTTTCGAAAGCCTTATTACTCAGTTTAAATGATTTTATAGTCTCATAATTGATTTTAAATTGAATTTTGTTATATTTTTCTTTAAAACAGACAATAATTGAATGTTTATCTCT
>NW_018401082.1:338-493 GCF_002168275.2 Theobroma umbraticum | reverse complement strand
AAATAGTTTTATAATCTCATAATTGATTTTAAGTTGAATTTTTTTACATTGTTTCTTAAAACAGACTATAATTGAATGTTTGCCTCAAGAAACATTCAAGAAAAAGCCATTCATTGAGAAGAAAAATCCATTTATAGTCACTCATTCCTTCAAAA
>NW_018401082.1:208-309 GCF_002168275.2 Theobroma umbraticum | reverse complement strand
AATCTCATAATTGATTTGAAGTTGAATTTTTTTACATTTTTCTTTAAAACAGACCACAATTGAAAGCTTGCCTCACAAAAGGTATAGAAAAAGCCATTCAT
>NW_018401082.1:131-198 GCF_002168275.2 Theobroma umbraticum | reverse complement strand
AATCAATTTTTAGTCACCCATTCTTTTGAAAGTCTTATTTCTCGGTTTAAATGATTTTATAATCTCA
>NW_018401082.1:0-121 GCF_002168275.2 Theobroma umbraticum | reverse complement strand
TAAGTTGAATTTTTTTACATTTTTCTTTAAAACTAACAATAATTGAATGTCTATCTTAAGAAACGTATAAAAAAAGCCATTGATTGATAAAAAAAGTCTAATTAGGGTTACCCATTCCTTC
>NW_018401081.1:2582-2723 GCF_002168275.2 Theobroma umbraticum | reverse complement strand
TCATAATTGATTTTAAGTTGAATTTTTTATATTTTTTGTTAAAACAGACTATAACTGATTGTCTACCTCGAGAAACATGAATAAAAATGCTTTCATTAGCAAGAAAAGCCTATTTATAGTCGCCCATTCCTTTAAAAGTCT
>NW_018401081.1:2376-2572 GCF_002168275.2 Theobroma umbraticum | reverse complement strand
TTTAAATGGTTTTATAATCTCATAATTGATATGAAGTTGAATTTTTTAATATTTTTAGTTAAAGCAGACTACAACTGAATCTCTACCTCAGGAAACGTGAAGAAAAAAGTATTCATTGGCAAGAAAAGCCCATTTATAGTCTTCTATTCCTTTAAAAGCCTTATTACTCGCTTTAAATGGATTTCTAATCATAAAA
>NW_018401081.1:1932-2045 GCF_002168275.2 Theobroma umbraticum | reverse complement strand
TTTTTTATTAAAACAGATTATAACTGAATGTATACCTCAAGAAACGTGAAGAAAACAGTATTTATTAGCAAGAAAAGTCTATTGTAGTCACCCATTCCTTTAAAAGGCTTATT
>NW_018401081.1:1797-1909 GCF_002168275.2 Theobroma umbraticum | reverse complement strand
TCTCATAATTGATTTTAAGTTGAATTTTTTAATACTTTTGGTTAAAATAGACTATAAGTAAATGTCTACCTCAAGAAACATGAAGAAAAAAGCATTCATTGGCAAGAAAAGC
>NW_018401081.1:1254-1570 GCF_002168275.2 Theobroma umbraticum | reverse complement strand
ATGGTTTTATAATCTCATAATTGATTTTAAGTTGTATTTTTTAATATTTTTGTTGAAATCAAACTACAACTGAATGTTTGCCTCGAGAAACGTGAAGAAAAAAGCATTCATTGGTAAGAAAAGCCTATTTATAGTCTTCTATTCCTTCAAAAGCCTTATTACTCCTTTTAAATGGATTTCTAATCTTAAAAATAATTTTAGGTTCAAGTTTTTTTACGTTATTGGTTAAAACAGATTATAATTGAATGTCTACCTTGAGAATCGTGAAGAAAAAACCATTCATTGACAAAAAAAGTCCATTTATAGTCACCCATTC
>NW_018401081.1:939-1067 GCF_002168275.2 Theobroma umbraticum | reverse complement strand
TAATTGATTTTAAGTTGTATTTTTTAATATTTTTGTTTAAATCAGACTACAACTAAATGTTGGCCTCAAGAAACGTGAAGAAACAAGCATTCATTGGCAAAAAAAAGCCCATTTATAGTCACCCATTC
>NW_018401081.1:812-922 GCF_002168275.2 Theobroma umbraticum | reverse complement strand
CTTGCTTTAAATGGTTTTATAATCTCATAATTGATTTTAAGTTGAACTGTTTTATAGTTTTGATTAAAATAGACTATAACTGATTGCTATCTCGAGAAACATGAAGAAAA
>NW_018401081.1:666-794 GCF_002168275.2 Theobroma umbraticum | reverse complement strand
AAGTCTATTTATAGTTGTCCATTCCTTTAAAAGCCTTTTTAATCGCTTTAAATGGTTTTATAATCTCATAATTAATTTTAAGTTGTATTTTTTAATATTTTTGGTTAAATCAGACTACAACTGAATGT
>NW_018401081.1:112-424 GCF_002168275.2 Theobroma umbraticum | reverse complement strand
CTTCAAAAGCCTTATTACTCGTTTTAAATGGATTTATAATCTTAAAATTGATTTGAGGTTTAAGTTTTTTTACATTATTGGTTAACACAGATTATAATTGAATGTCTACCTTGAGAAACATGAAGAAAAAAGTACTCATTGATAAGAAAAGTCTATTTATAGTCACCCATTCCTATAAAAGGTTTATTACTTACTTTAAACTGTTTTATAATCTCATAATTTATTTGAGTTGAATTTTTTTATATTTTTTATTAAAACAGACTATAACTGATTATTTATCTTAGAAAACGTGAAGAAAAAAGCATTCATTGG
>NW_018401081.1:0-102 GCF_002168275.2 Theobroma umbraticum | reverse complement strand
CCATTTATTGTCTCCTATTCCTTTAAAAGCCTTATTACTCGCTTTAAGTGGATTTCTAATCATAAAATTGATTTTAGTTTCAAGTCTTTTTACATTGTTGGT
>NW_018401080.1:2746-2864 GCF_002168275.2 Theobroma umbraticum | reverse complement strand
TTTGAATTGTTTTATATTTTTTATTAAAATAGAATATAATTGAATGTTTACATTGAGAAACGTAAAGAAAAAGATATCCATTGGCAAGAAAAGTTCATTTATAGTAACTCATGCCTTC
>NW_018401080.1:2339-2500 GCF_002168275.2 Theobroma umbraticum | reverse complement strand
AAGCCTTATTACTTACTTTACATGATTTTATAACCTTATAATTGATTTCAATTTTAATGTTTTTATATTTTTTTATTAAAATAGTTTATAATTGAATGTTTGCCTCTAGAGAAGTGAAGAAAAAGATATCCATTGACAGGAAAAGTCCATTTATAATCACC
>NW_018401080.1:1972-2126 GCF_002168275.2 Theobroma umbraticum | reverse complement strand
TTTTATATTTTTTATTAAAACAGATTATAATTGAATGTCTTCCTCGAGAAACGTGAAGAAAAAGATATCCATTAGTAACAAAAGTCCATTTATAGTCATTCATGCCTTCGAAAGGGTTATTACTCGCTTTAAATGCTTTTTTAATCTCGTCATT
>NW_018401080.1:1395-1537 GCF_002168275.2 Theobroma umbraticum | reverse complement strand
TTGGCAAGAAAAGTCCATTTATAGTCACTCACGCCTTCAAAAGGCTCATCACTCACTTTTAATGATTTTACAACTTTATAATTGATTTTAAATTGAATTTTTTATATTTTTATTAAAATAGATTATAATTTAATATTTGCCT
>NW_018401080.1:908-1045 GCF_002168275.2 Theobroma umbraticum | reverse complement strand
TCACTTTAAATGCTTTTTTAATCTAATAATTAGTTTTAAGTTGAACTTTTTTATACTTTTTATTAAAACAGATTATAATTGAATGTCTACCTTGAGAATCGCAAAGAAAAAGATATCCATTGGTAAGAAAAGTCCAT
>NW_018401080.1:751-898 GCF_002168275.2 Theobroma umbraticum | reverse complement strand
AATTTTTTATATTTTTTATTAAAACATATTATAATTGAATGTCTTCCTCGTGAAATGTGAAGAAAAAGATATCCATTATCAAGAAAAGTCCACTTATAGTCACCGATACCTTCAAAAGCCTTATTACTCGCTTTAAATAATTTTATA
>NW_018401080.1:496-645 GCF_002168275.2 Theobroma umbraticum | reverse complement strand
TGGCAAGAAAAGTCCATTTAGAGTCACCCATGCTTTCGAAAGCCTTATTACTCAGTTTAAAAGCTTTTTTAATCTCATAATTAGTTTCAAGTTTAACTTTCTTATGTTTTTTATTAAAATAGATTATAATTAATTGTCTGCTTCGGGAA
>NW_018401080.1:312-475 GCF_002168275.2 Theobroma umbraticum | reverse complement strand
TAGTTGATTTTAAGTTGAATTTTTTAAAATTTTTAATTAAAACATATTATAATTGAATGTCTACCTCGAGGAAGATGACGAAAAAGATATCCATTGGTAAGAAAAGTTTATTTATAGTCACACATAGCTTCGAAAGCCTTATTACTAGCTTTAAATGATTTTA
>NW_018401080.1:147-285 GCF_002168275.2 Theobroma umbraticum | reverse complement strand
TTTTTGTATAATTTTTATAAAAATAGATTATAATTGAACGTCTGCCTTAAGAAATGTGAACAAAAAGATATCCATTGGCAAGAAAATTTCATTTATTATCACCCACGCCTTCGAAAGCCTCATCACTCGCTTTTAATG
>NW_018401080.1:0-137 GCF_002168275.2 Theobroma umbraticum | reverse complement strand
CTCATAATTGATTTTAATTTGAATTTGTTTATATTTTTATTAAAATAGATTATAATTCAATGTCTAATTTCAGAAATGTGAACAAAAAGATATCCATTGGGAAGAAAAGTCCATTTAGAGTCACCCATGCTTTCGAA
>NW_018401079.1:1394-1623 GCF_002168275.2 Theobroma umbraticum | reverse complement strand
AAAACAGACTATAATTGAATGTCTGCCTCAAGAAACATGAAGAAAAATGCATTCACTGATAAAAAATGTTCATTTATAGTCTCTTATTCCTTCAACAGTCATTTTACTCGTCCAAAATGGTTTTATAATCTCATAATTATTTTAATTTCAATTTTTTTATATTTTTCATTAAAATAGACTATAATTAAATATCTGCCTTAAGAAGCATGAAGAAAAAAGCATTCATTGG
>NW_018401079.1:623-734 GCF_002168275.2 Theobroma umbraticum | reverse complement strand
CATGAAACGTGAATAAAAGAGCATTAATGGGCAAGAAAAGTCTATTTATAGTCTCTTAATCCTTCAAAAGTCTTATTACTCTCTTTACATGGTTTTATAATCTCATAATTG
>NW_018401079.1:320-468 GCF_002168275.2 Theobroma umbraticum | reverse complement strand
TCTCATAATTGATTTTAAGCTCAATTTGTTTACATTTTTCATTAAAACAGACTAAATTTGAATGTTTGCCTTGAGATACATGAAAAAAGAAGCGTTCATTGGCAAGAAAATTCCATTTATAGTCACCCATTCCTTCAAAAGGCTTATT
>NW_018401079.1:145-305 GCF_002168275.2 Theobroma umbraticum | reverse complement strand
TTTTATAATCTAATAATTGATTTTAAGTTAAATGTTTTTACATTTTTGATTAAAGCAGACAATAATTGATTGTCTATCTTGAGAAACATGAAGAAAAAAACATTCATTGGAAAGAAATGTACATTTATAGTCACCCATTCCTTCAAAAGCCTTATTACTA
>NW_018401079.1:0-135 GCF_002168275.2 Theobroma umbraticum | reverse complement strand
GTTTTATAATCTAATAATTGATTTTAAGTTGATTTTTTTTACATTTTTTAATTAAAAGAGACTATAATTGAGTATCTACCTCAAGAAACGTGAATTAAAGAGCATTCATGTGCAAGAAAAGTCCATTTATAGTCA
>NW_018401078.1:1868-1958 GCF_002168275.2 Theobroma umbraticum | reverse complement strand
GTGACTATAAATAGACTTTTCTTGCTAATGGATATCTTTTTCTTCATGTTTCTCCAGGCAAACATTCAATTATAATCTGTTTTCATAAAA
>NW_018401078.1:1730-1858 GCF_002168275.2 Theobroma umbraticum | reverse complement strand
TGACTATAAATAGACTTTTCTTGCCAATGGATGTCTTTTTCTTCACGTTTCTCGAGATAAACTTATAATTAAATTCTGTTTTAATAATAAATATAAAAAAGTTCAACTAAAAATTAAGTATGAGAGTA
>NW_018401078.1:1471-1614 GCF_002168275.2 Theobroma umbraticum | reverse complement strand
AAAAATATAAAAAAGTTCAACTTAAAAGTAATTATAAGATTAAAAAAGCATTTAGAGCGAGTAATAAGGCTTTCGAAGGCATGGGTTATTATAAATGGACTTTTTTTGCCAATGGATATCTTTTTCTTCATGTTTCTCGAGGT
>NW_018401078.1:1215-1403 GCF_002168275.2 Theobroma umbraticum | reverse complement strand
CAATTATGAGGTTATAAAATCATTTAAGGCGAGTAATAAAGCTTTTGAAGGCATTGGTGACTATAAATGGACTTTTTTTGTAATGGATATATTTTTCTTCAAGTTTCTCAGGAAAAACATTCAATTAAAATCTGTTTTAACAAAAAATATAAAAAAATTTAAATTAAAATCAATTATGAGATTATAAA
>NW_018401078.1:859-970 GCF_002168275.2 Theobroma umbraticum | reverse complement strand
ATTAAGTATGAGAGTAAAAAACTATTTAAAGCGAGTAATAAGGCTTTCGAAGGCGTAGGTGACTATAAATGGACTTTTCTTGCCAATGTATGTCTTTTTCTTTATGTTTCT
>NW_018401078.1:667-819 GCF_002168275.2 Theobroma umbraticum | reverse complement strand
TTAAGTATGAGATTAAAAAACTATTTAAAGCAAGTAATAAGGCTTTCGAAGGCAGAGATGACTATAAATGGACTTTTCTTACCAATTGATATCTTTTCCTTTATGTTTCTCAAGGCAGACAATCAATTATAATCTTTTTTAATAAAAAATAT
>NW_018401078.1:199-443 GCF_002168275.2 Theobroma umbraticum | reverse complement strand
AAAAATATAAAAAGTTCAACTTAAAACTAATTATAAGATTAAAAAAGCATTTAAATCGATTAAAATGGCTTTCGAAGGCATGGGTTACTATAAATCGACTTTTCTTTCCAATGAATATCTTTTTCTTTATGTTTCTTAGAGCAAACATTCAATTATAATCTATTTTAATAAAAAATATAAAAAGCCACAAATTAAAATCATTTATGAGGTTATAAAATCCTTTATAGCGAGTAATAAAGCTTTT
>NW_018401078.1:105-189 GCF_002168275.2 Theobroma umbraticum | reverse complement strand
GTGACTATAAATGGACTTTTCTTGCTAATGGATATCTTTTTACTCATGTTTCTTAAGGTAAACATACAATTATAATTTGTTTTA
>NW_018401078.1:0-95 GCF_002168275.2 Theobroma umbraticum | reverse complement strand
TAAAAAAGTTCAACAAAAAATTAAGTATGAGATTAATAAACTATTTAAAGCGAGTAATAAGGCTTTTGAAGGCATTAGTGACTATAAATGGACTT
>NW_018401077.1:2891-3006 GCF_002168275.2 Theobroma umbraticum | reverse complement strand
GAGGCTATAAATAGACTTTTCTTGTCAATGAATGCTTTTTTCTTCACTTTTCTCTAGGTAGACGTTCAATTCTAGTTTGTTTTAATAAAAAAATATAAAAAAATTGAACTTAAAA
>NW_018401077.1:2764-2881 GCF_002168275.2 Theobroma umbraticum | reverse complement strand
GATTATGAAACCATTTAGAACGAGTAAAAGGCTATTAAAGGAATGGGATGCTATATATGGACTTTTTTTATCAATGAATGCTTTTTTCTTCATGATTGTCAAGGTAGACGTTCAATT
>NW_018401077.1:2162-2283 GCF_002168275.2 Theobroma umbraticum | reverse complement strand
ATTGTCTTTTTTAATCATAAATGTAAAAAAATTCAACTTAAAATCAATTATTAGGTTATAAAACGATTTAAAGCTAGTAATAAACCTTTTGAAGGATTGGGAGGCTATATATGAACTTTTC
>NW_018401077.1:1980-2151 GCF_002168275.2 Theobroma umbraticum | reverse complement strand
TGCTCTTTTCTTTACGTTTCTTGTGTTCGACATTCAATTATAGTCTGTTTTAATTAAAAATGTAAAAGAAATCAACTTAAAATCAATTATGAGATTAGAAAACCATTTAAAGCGTGAAATTAGGCTTTTGAAGGAATAGGTAACTATAAATGGACTTTTCTTGTCAAAGAA
>NW_018401077.1:1463-1610 GCF_002168275.2 Theobroma umbraticum | reverse complement strand
AAAGGCTATTAAAGGAATGAGAGGCTATAAATTGACTTTTCTTATCAATGAATGTTTTTTTCTTCACGATTGTCAAGGCAGACGGTTATTATAGTCTGATTTAATAAAAAATATAAAAAAATTCAACTCAAAATCAATTATGACATT
>NW_018401077.1:1225-1453 GCF_002168275.2 Theobroma umbraticum | reverse complement strand
TCAAAGCGTGTAATAAGGCTTTTGAAAGAATAAGTAACTATAAATGGACTTTTCTTGATAATGAATATTTTTTTCTTTGCGTTTCTCGAGATAGACATTCAATTATTATCTATTTTAATCAAGAATGTAAAAAAATTCAAGTTAAAATCAATTATAAGATTAGAAAACGATTTAAAGTCAGTAATAAGGCTTTTGAAGGAGTGGGAGGCTATAAATAGACTTTTCTTG
>NW_018401077.1:589-713 GCF_002168275.2 Theobroma umbraticum | reverse complement strand
CTTCACCGTAAAATCAATTATTAGATTATAAAACCACTTAAAGTAAGTAAATAATGCTTTTGAAGGAATGAGAGGCTCTAAATAGACTTTTTTTTCCAATGAATGCCTTTTTCTTTACGTTTTT
>NW_018401077.1:384-532 GCF_002168275.2 Theobroma umbraticum | reverse complement strand
TTATAAAACCATTTAGAATGAGTAAAAAGGCTGTTGAAGGACTATGAGGCTATATTTAGATTTTTGTTATCAATGAATGTTTTTTTCTTTACGATACGCAAGGCAGGCATTCAATTATAGCCTGTTTTAAGCAAAAATGTAAAAAAAT
>NW_018401077.1:0-118 GCF_002168275.2 Theobroma umbraticum | reverse complement strand
AATGAGAGGCTATAAATGGACTTTTCTTACCAATGAATGCTTTTTTCTTTACTTGTCTTAAGGCAGACATTCAATTATAGTTTGTTTTAATAAAAAATATAAAAAAATTAAACTTAAA
>NW_018401076.1:2593-2966 GCF_002168275.2 Theobroma umbraticum | reverse complement strand
ATGAGATTATAAAACAATTTAAAGCGAGTAATATGGCTTTTGAAGGAATAGGTGACTTTAAATGGACTTTTTTTCTTAATGAATGCCTTTTTCTTCATGTTTCCTAGGGTAGGCATTTAATTATAGTCTGTTTTAATGAAAAATGTAAAACAATTTAACTTGAAATCAATTATGAGATTATAAAACCATTTAAAGTGAGTAATAAAGCTCTTGAAAGAATAAGTGGCTATAAATGGACTTTTATTGCCAATGAATGATTTTTTCTTCATGTTTCTTGAGGTAAACATTCAACTATTGCTTGTTCTAACTAAAAATGTAAAAAAAAATTTCAACTTAAAATCAATTATGGGATTATAAAACCATTTAAAGTGAG
>NW_018401076.1:2132-2583 GCF_002168275.2 Theobroma umbraticum | reverse complement strand
TTGAAAGAATGGGTGACTATAAATGAACTTTTCTTCTCAATGAATGGTTTTTTGTACTCGTTTCCCGAGTTAGGCATTCAATTGTAGTCTACTTTATTGAAAAATTCAAAAATATTCAACTTAAAATCAATTATGAGATTATAAAACCATTTACAATGAGTAATAAGGCTTTTGAAGGAATAGGTGACAATAAATAGACTTTTCTTGCTAATGATTACCTTTTTCTTCACGTCTCTCAATGTAGACAATGAATTATAATATGTTTTAACTAAAAAAATAAAAAAAATTGAACTTAACATCAGTTTTGAGATTATAAAGCCATTCAAAGTGAGTAATAAGGCTTTTGGAGGAATAGGTGATGATAATGGACTTTTCTTACCAATGAATACATTTCTCTTCACGTTTCTCAAGGTAGACATTCAATTATTGTCTGTTTTAATTAAAAATGTAA
>NW_018401076.1:1923-2122 GCF_002168275.2 Theobroma umbraticum | reverse complement strand
ACTTAAAATCAATTATAGGATTATAAAACCATTTAAAGCGAGTAATAAGGTATTTGAAGGAATGGGTGACTGTAATGGACTTTTCTTGCCAATGAATATGTTTTTCTTCACGCTTTTCGAGGAAGACATTCAATTATAGTCTGTTTTAACTAAAAATATAAAATCATTCTACTTGAAATCAATTATGAGATTGTAAAAC
>NW_018401076.1:1581-1913 GCF_002168275.2 Theobroma umbraticum | reverse complement strand
GAGTAATAAGGTTTTTGAAGGAATAGGTGACTACAAATGGACTTTTCTTCTTAATGAATAGCATTTTCTATATGTTTCCCAAGGCACACATTTAATTATAGTCTGTTTTAATGAAAAATTAAAAAACATTTAACTTAAAATCAATTATGAGATTATAAAGGCATTTAAAGCGAATAATAAGGCCTTCGAAGGAATGAGTGACTATAAATGTACTTTTCTTGCTAATAAATAATTTTTTCTTCAAATTTCTTGAGGTAGACATTCAATTATTATCTGTTTTAACCAGAAATGTAAAACAATTCAACTTAAAATCAATTATGAGATTATAAAAC
>NW_018401076.1:1464-1571 GCF_002168275.2 Theobroma umbraticum | reverse complement strand
GAGTAATAAGGCTTTTGAAGGAATTGGTGACTATAAATAGACTTTTCTTCGCAATGAATGGCATTTTCTATACGTTTCCTAAGGTAGGCATTTAATTATAGTCTGTT
>NW_018401076.1:1253-1454 GCF_002168275.2 Theobroma umbraticum | reverse complement strand
ATATAAAAAAATTCAACTTAAAATCAACTATTAGATTATAAAAGCATTTAAAGTGAGTAATAAGGGTTTTGAAGGATTGAATAACTATAAACGGACTTTTCTTCTCAATGAATGGCTTTTTAAACACGTTTCCTAAGGTAGGCATTTAATTGTAGTCTGTTTTAATGAAAAATGTAAAAAAATTCAACTTAAAATCAATTA
>NW_018401076.1:947-1221 GCF_002168275.2 Theobroma umbraticum | reverse complement strand
GTAATAAGGCTTTTGAAGGAATGAGTGATTATAAATGGACTTTTCTTCTCAATGGATAGCTTTTTCTACTCTTTTACCAAGGTAAGCATTCAATGTTAGTCTATTTTAACCAAAAATGTAAAAAATGTCAATTTAAAACTAATTATGAGATTATAAAATCATTTAAAATGAGTAATAAGACTTTCGAAGGAATGGGTGACTATAAATAGACTTTTCTTTAATAACTCTATTATATAGAGTTATTTTGACTTATTTTGGGAGCTTAAGTAGCTAG
>NW_018401076.1:558-695 GCF_002168275.2 Theobroma umbraticum | reverse complement strand
TTCGTATATGTTTTAATATTTTGACCATATCTCTTTCTAAAAAACTCCAAATGAAGTGAAACAATGTTTATGTTCACCAATTGACCCAGTTCTGATTGGATCATGGTCAAAATATTTGTCAAAGTCGGACCACTGCA
>NW_018401076.1:0-113 GCF_002168275.2 Theobroma umbraticum | reverse complement strand
TGGAGGGAGAATCAAGATCACAAAACTCTAACTATTAGTTTTCTCTCTTTACTTCTGTGTTTTCTTATTTTCTTTGACTTGGATTCATGGCTAAATTTCTTTAGATATTGTTT
>NW_018401075.1:2780-2914 GCF_002168275.2 Theobroma umbraticum | reverse complement strand
ATCTGAAAGCATTCAACTTAAAATCAATTATGATATTATAAAACCGTTTAAAACAAGTAATAAGGCTTTTGAAGGAATTGGTGACTTTAAATGGACTTTTTTTGCTAGTGAATGTCTTTTTCTTCATGTTTCTC
>NW_018401075.1:2459-2614 GCF_002168275.2 Theobroma umbraticum | reverse complement strand
AATTGAACCTAAAATCAATTTTAAGATTATAAAACCATTTAAACCGAGTAATAAAGCTTTTGAAGGAATAGGATACTATAAATGGACTTGTCTTTCCAATAAATGCTTGTTTCTTCATGTTTCTCAAGCTATACATTTAATTATAGTCTGTTTTA
>NW_018401075.1:1936-2031 GCF_002168275.2 Theobroma umbraticum | reverse complement strand
AGGAATGAGTGACAATAAATGGACTTTTCTTCACTATGAATAGCTTTTTCGTTATGTTGCTTGAGCTAGGCATCAATTATAATCTGTTTTAGCCA
>NW_018401075.1:1811-1926 GCF_002168275.2 Theobroma umbraticum | reverse complement strand
AAAAAATTGAACCTAAAATCAATTTGAAGATTATAAAAGTATTTAAAGCGGGTAATAAGGATTTTGAAGGAATAGGAGACTATAAATAGACTTATCTTGCCAATGAATGCTTGTT
>NW_018401075.1:1540-1801 GCF_002168275.2 Theobroma umbraticum | reverse complement strand
TCTCGAGGTAGACATTCAATTATAGTCTGTTTTAAAAAAAAAGCAAAAAAATTCTACTTAAAATCATTTATAAGATAATAAAACCATTTAAATCGAGTAATAGGGCTTTTGAAGGAATGGGTCACTATAAATGCACTTTTCTTCTCAGTGAATGCCTCTTTCTTCATGTTTCTCGAGGTAGATATTTAATTATAGTATGTTTTAACCAAAAATGTGAAAAAATTCAACGTAAAATCAATTATGATATTATAAAATAATTTA
>NW_018401075.1:1231-1341 GCF_002168275.2 Theobroma umbraticum | reverse complement strand
CATTCAATTATAGCTTGTTTTAACCAAAAAAGTGAAAAAATTCATCTAAAAATCAATTTTGAGATTATAAACCAATTTAAAGCGAGTAATAAGGCTTTTAAAAGAATAAG
>NW_018401075.1:1078-1221 GCF_002168275.2 Theobroma umbraticum | reverse complement strand
TGAACTTTTCTTGTCAATGAATACTTGTTTCTTTACGTTTTTCTGGGTAGATATTCAAATATAGTCTGTTTTAACCAAAAGTATAAAAAAATTAAACTTAAAATCAATTATGAGATTATAAAATTATTTGAAGCGGGTAATAA
>NW_018401075.1:941-1068 GCF_002168275.2 Theobroma umbraticum | reverse complement strand
AGAATAGGAGACTATAAATGGACTTGTCTTTCCAATGAATGCTTGTTTCTATATGTTTCTCGAGCTATACATTCAATTATAGTATGTTTTAACCAAAAAAGTTAAAAAATTCAACTTAAAATCAATT
>NW_018401075.1:738-931 GCF_002168275.2 Theobroma umbraticum | reverse complement strand
AATACCATTTAAATCGAGTAATAAGGCTTTTGAAGGAATAGGTCACTGTAAATGCACTTTTCTTCTCAATGAATGCCTTTTTCTTTATGTTTCTCAAGGTAGACATTCATCTATAGTCTGTTTTAACCAAAAATGTGAAAAAATTTAACTAAAAATCAATTATGATATTATAAAATAATTTAAAGCGAGTAAT
>NW_018401075.1:647-728 GCF_002168275.2 Theobroma umbraticum | reverse complement strand
AAGGAATAGGAGACTATAAATGGACTTTTGTTGCTAATGAATGGTTGTTTCTTCATATTTCTTGAGGTAGACATTCAATTA
>NW_018401075.1:447-637 GCF_002168275.2 Theobroma umbraticum | reverse complement strand
AGAGGCTATAAATGGACTTTTTTTATAGATGATTGCTTGTTTCTTTACGTTTTTCTTGGTAGACATTCAAATATAGTCTGTTTTAACTAAAAATATGAAAATTTCAACTTAAAATCAATTATTATATTATAAAGCAATTTAAAGCGAGTAATAAGGCTTTTAAAGGAATAAAAGACTATAAATGGACTTT
>NW_018401075.1:125-226 GCF_002168275.2 Theobroma umbraticum | reverse complement strand
GGACTTTTCTTGTCAATGATTGCTTGTTTCTTTACATTTCTCTTGGTAGACATTCAGATATAGTCTGTTTTAACAAAAAAAGTGAAAAAATTCAACTAAAA
>NW_018401075.1:0-115 GCF_002168275.2 Theobroma umbraticum | reverse complement strand
ATATTATAAAACAATTTAAAGCGAGTAATAAGGCTTTCAAAAGAATAGGAGACTATAAATGGACTTTTGTTGCCAATGAATGCTTGTTTCTTCATGTTTCTTGAGGTAGACATTC
>NW_018401074.1:1264-1456 GCF_002168275.2 Theobroma umbraticum | reverse complement strand
TATAATCTCATTATTGATTTTAAGTTGAATCTTTTTATATTTTTAGCCAAAACAGATTATAATTTAGTGTTTAGCTCTAAAAACATGAAGAAAAAGCCACTCATTGACATGAAAAGTCCATTTATAGCCACCCATGCCTTCCAAAGCTTTATTACACTCTTTAAATGGTTTTATAATCTCATAATTGATTTT
>NW_018401074.1:1140-1254 GCF_002168275.2 Theobroma umbraticum | reverse complement strand
GTTTTACATTTTTGGTCAAAACAAATTGGAATTGAGTGTTGGCCTCGGGAAACATGTAAGAAAAGCCATTCATTGGTAAGAAAAGTCCATTTGTAGTCACCCATGCCTTCAAAA
>NW_018401074.1:939-1123 GCF_002168275.2 Theobroma umbraticum | reverse complement strand
AAATGGTTTTATAATCTCATAATTGATTTTAACCTAAATTGTTTTACATTTTTTGTCAAAACAGATTATAATTGAGCATTTTCCTTGGGAAACATGCAGAACAAGCCATTCATTAGCAAGAAAAGTCTATTTATAGTCACCCATACCTTCCAAAGCCTTATTACTTACTTCAAATGGTTTTATC
>NW_018401074.1:752-929 GCF_002168275.2 Theobroma umbraticum | reverse complement strand
TGATTTTAAGTTGAATTTTTTTATATTTGTGTTTAAAACAGATTATATTTGAATATTTGCCTTGGAAAATGGGAGAAACAAATCTATTCATTAGCAAGAAAAGTTAATTTATAGTCACCAATTTCTTCCAAGACCTTATTACTCGCTTTTAATGGTTTTACAATCTTATAATTGATT
>NW_018401074.1:459-742 GCF_002168275.2 Theobroma umbraticum | reverse complement strand
TTCTTTTACATTTTTAATTAAAACAGAGTATAATTGAGTGTTTTTCTTGATAAATGTGAAGAAAGTATGATTCATTGGCAAGAAAAGTCCATTTATAATCACCCATACCTTTTAAAGCCTTATTTCTCGCTCGAAATGGTTTTATAAGCTCATATTTGATTTGAAGTTGAATTTTTTTCTATTTTTAGTTAAAACAGATTATATTTGAATGTCTACCTTGGGAAATGGGAGGAAAAAGCTATTCATTAACAAGAAAAGTCCATTTATAGTCACCCATGCCTTA
>NW_018401074.1:374-449 GCF_002168275.2 Theobroma umbraticum | reverse complement strand
TTACTAGCTTTAAATGGCTTTACAATCTCATAATTGATTATAAGTTAATTTTGTTTTATAGTTTTGGTTAAAATA
>NW_018401074.1:179-364 GCF_002168275.2 Theobroma umbraticum | reverse complement strand
GAGCGTTTGCCTTAAGAAACATGAAGAGAATGTGATTCATTGGCAAGAAAAGTCCATTTATAGTTACCATACCTTTTGAAGCCTTATTACTCGTTTTATACGATTTTATAAGCTCATATTTGATTTTTAGTTGAATTTTTTTATATTTTTGGTTAAAACAGATTACATTTGAATGTTTGCATTGG
>NW_018401074.1:0-169 GCF_002168275.2 Theobroma umbraticum | reverse complement strand
GAATAAGCTATTCATTAGCAAGAAAAGTCCATTTATATTCACCTATGCCTTCAAAAGCCTTACTACTCGTTTTAAATAGTTTTACAATCTCATAATTCATTTTAAGTTGAAATTGTTTATAGTTTTGGTTAAAATCAATTATAATTGAGTGTTTTCATGAAGAAACATG
>NW_018401073.1:4242-4346 GCF_002168275.2 Theobroma umbraticum | reverse complement strand
AGACAATATCAAAACTTATGAGAATAAGGAGCTATAAGTGAACAATGAAATGAGCAGCCTCTAAGTTGAACAATCAAGGGAGTTGGTTGGATAAAACTCAAAAG
>NW_018401073.1:4020-4232 GCF_002168275.2 Theobroma umbraticum | reverse complement strand
GGGTTCAAGCAAATCGTGAAACAGAGAGCACTTAGTCGACCAAAAGACAGAGTTAGTCGACTAAGTGCTTACTGCCAGAAACTGGGTTCAGAGACAAAAACGACTCAATCGACTAAGAAATTTTGTCAGTCAACTAAGAGGGTATTGTCAGAAATGCTCAAAGACAGAGCCTATTGCCAAAAACTGAGTTTAGAGATAGAAACGACTTAGTC
>NW_018401073.1:3829-4010 GCF_002168275.2 Theobroma umbraticum | reverse complement strand
TATCGATTAGTCGACTAAGAGCATTCTATCTAGGAATTTGAACTGACGCTAAAAGACAAAATAACAAGCAGAATTGCTCCCAAACTGTTTTCAACGGTCAGAATCTGTCTAGGTGCAAGTAGAGTTAATTTTTCAAGTATAAAAACACCTCCCAACAACCAAAAATCAGATTTGAAGGCTT
>NW_018401073.1:3484-3657 GCF_002168275.2 Theobroma umbraticum | reverse complement strand
GCATATTTTCTGCACTTCAATCCAATCTTTGTAACAGAGTTAAGAACTTCATCTAATACCATCAGATTAGGTTAGTGATCATTGATACCTCTTTATTTCTCTTCTCTTTGATTGCTTAGAGTGTACGAGACACTCTAAAGGGATTAATCAAGCTTGGGTTAGCTTGATTGAGT
>NW_018401073.1:3185-3351 GCF_002168275.2 Theobroma umbraticum | reverse complement strand
TTCACCATTTATAGTGATTTGATTTGGAAAATCCTTGGTTGGATAATCAAGGTAATGGATGTACGTCTTTGACCAAACTACTATAAATCTTTGTGTTTTGTATTTGCTGCTCTATTCTTGATTTCATTCCTTGTTAGATTATTCCTTATCTTGGATTTAACTTCCC
>NW_018401073.1:2495-2781 GCF_002168275.2 Theobroma umbraticum | reverse complement strand
TTGATTATAGAGAATATGATAAAGTATTCATGTGCAAAAGTGCCAAGGAAATTTAGCAAAAATTAGAAGAGTTATATGGAGAAACAAAGATGCAAAAGGAATTGGAAGTCAATTCTTGTCAGAATCAATGCTCAACAAGCAACATGGTAAATGCAGACAAGGAATCAAGTGAAGATAAATCCTCAAATCAAATTGAATTATGCCTCATCGCTCTTGAAGAAATAAGGGTAACTTCTTCATCTTGTGAACTTAATTCATATGCTTTTGATGGATTGCATGATGCTTT
>NW_018401073.1:2330-2465 GCF_002168275.2 Theobroma umbraticum | reverse complement strand
GAATATGAAGCATAAGAAAATTATTTCCATACTCGATGTTGAACATGAAGCTTTTATGAAAACAAAAATTGACTTGGAAAAAAAATGAAAATTTGGAAAAGGATTTTGAAGCTTACCAAAAGCAAATTGATATTT
>NW_018401073.1:1951-2305 GCF_002168275.2 Theobroma umbraticum | reverse complement strand
AAGAAAATTTGAAGATTTATTAAATGAGAAACAAAAGGCAATGGTGGTTGCAACGTGGTCAAATAGTGATGTTTCAAGTTCAAACATTGAAGAAGAGAAAGTGGAAGAAAGAGCAAATCTATGTCTGATGGCAAGAGATTATGAATCTGAGGTATGTTCTGTTTCTTATGACATTTCTATGGATGAACTTCAATTTGAATATGAATGTCTTTGTGATGAGTTTGAAAAACTTGTATCAAAATATAAGGCTTTGAAAAGAAAGACCTCTTCTCTTGAAAATGATTTAAAAAATCTAAATCATGATTTCTGCTCTATTCTAGAACATCGAAATTTACTTCAAACTGAACTTGAACA
>NW_018401073.1:1544-1669 GCF_002168275.2 Theobroma umbraticum | reverse complement strand
AAGCATGCAGAAAATAAAAAAGATTTGGGTTCCAAAAGGATCCTATGTAGCAGTTAACCGTCAAGGACCCATCAAGGTATGGGTATTGGTTAAGAAAAATTGAAAATCTGTCTTGCAAGTTGAGC
>NW_018401073.1:1382-1534 GCF_002168275.2 Theobroma umbraticum | reverse complement strand
GGACACATGCTCAAGAGCTCAACTGAAGGAGAAGCAGCTGTGGCACATAGATAATGGCTGCTCAAGACACATAAAGGAAAATGGGTGATCTCAATGCGAAAAGCCTTTTGTTTGTTTAAATGAGATTCTTGATTGCTTATTTATTGAATGTT
>NW_018401073.1:783-1013 GCF_002168275.2 Theobroma umbraticum | reverse complement strand
ACACTCCCACCTATTCAAGTAGCCTAAAACAAGGAAAATTGAGTTAAAAAAAATATCCTTGATTTCCTTGTGCCTAGCATAAGTTAACCATTTGAACAATCTTGGTTTACATTCTAGAACTAGTTTGAATAGTTCAAGATGGTTGATAATAAGCTTGAAAGTTTTGACTACTTTATTTGGTACCTTTAAAGCAATATGAGCATATATGAGAAAAATGTTGCCATCCTTTA
>NW_018401073.1:214-333 GCF_002168275.2 Theobroma umbraticum | reverse complement strand
GGTTGAGCAAAATTGATTTGATACAAGAATTGCATAAATCCCATTTTGCTTGGTGTTTCTCTCATGATTGGTTTAGGTAGATTGAAAAAGATTTCTTAAGCATGATTTTGAGTGTGATA
>NW_018401073.1:119-204 GCF_002168275.2 Theobroma umbraticum | reverse complement strand
TGATGGCATTTGTTCAAAGCTAAGGAACAAATCTTCTTGTAACGCTTGAAACTATAATGATTTCAATAAAATATAAAACTTGAAC
>NW_018401073.1:0-109 GCF_002168275.2 Theobroma umbraticum | reverse complement strand
TATGTTGAAAATGCTATTATAACTTGATCTTATTACAAATGAATGCTTGAATGATCTTAAGGGCATTTTTGTCCATATGTTGAAAAATTGTAGAAAATGCTAAATTTGA
>NW_018401072.1:1412-1562 GCF_002168275.2 Theobroma umbraticum | reverse complement strand
TGGATGTCCACCATCAAAAACTTGGAGAAAATGGTATTCATTGGCAAGAAAAGTTCATTTATAATTACCTATACCTTCGAAAGCCTTATTACTCGCTTTAAATGGTTTTATAATCTCGAAATTGATTTAAATTTGAATGTTTTGTACATT
>NW_018401072.1:1037-1264 GCF_002168275.2 Theobroma umbraticum | reverse complement strand
ATGTCTACCATGAGAAACATGAAGAAAAAAGTATTCATGAGCAAGACAAGTCTATTTATAGTCACCCATTGCTTCAAAGGCATATTAATCACTTTAAATAGTTTTATAATCTCAAAATTGATTTTAAGTTCATTTTTTTTTCTTTTTTGGTTAAAACATATTATAATTGAACATCTACCCCAAGAAACGTAAAGAAGAGAGCATGAATTGGCAAGAGAAGTCCATTT
>NW_018401072.1:607-762 GCF_002168275.2 Theobroma umbraticum | reverse complement strand
ATATTCTCAAAATTGATTTAAATTTGAATGTTTTGTACATTTTTGGTTAAAACATACTAGAATTGAATGTCTACCCCAAGAAACATAAAGAAGAGAGCATGAATTGGCAAGAGAAGCCCATTTATAGTCAGACATTCCTTTAAAAGCCTTATTAC
>NW_018401072.1:463-597 GCF_002168275.2 Theobroma umbraticum | reverse complement strand
GAATCTTTTGTACATTTTTGGTTAAAACAGACTAGAATTGAGTGTATACCATGAGAAACATTAAGAAAAAAGTATTCATTGCAAAAAAAGTCCATTTATAGTCACTCATTCCTTCAAGAGCCTTATTACTCAGT
>NW_018401072.1:142-232 GCF_002168275.2 Theobroma umbraticum | reverse complement strand
AAATTGATTTAAATTGGAATGTTTTGTACATTTTTGGTTAAAATAGACTACAATTGAATGTCTACAATGAGCAACATGAAGAAAAAAGTA
>NW_018401072.1:0-132 GCF_002168275.2 Theobroma umbraticum | reverse complement strand
TTGCTTTTCTGTTTAAAACATATTAGAATTGTACATTTACCCCAAGAAACATAAAGAAGAGAGCATGAATTGGCAAGCAAAGTCCATTTATAGTCACTCATTCCTTCAAGAGCCTTATTACTCAATTTAAAT
>NW_018401071.1:5018-5131 GCF_002168275.2 Theobroma umbraticum | reverse complement strand
TAAGAAAATTCTATTTATAGTCATACATACCTTCAAAAGCCTTATTACTCACTTGAAATGTTTTATAATCTCATAATTGATTTTAAGTTGAATATTTTTACATTTTTAGATAA
>NW_018401071.1:4750-4912 GCF_002168275.2 Theobroma umbraticum | reverse complement strand
TTTCATTTTTAGATAAAACAGATAATAATTGAATATCTGTCTCGACGAACATGAAGAAAGAGCCATTCGTTGGCATGAAAAGTCCATTTATAATCACCCATGCCTTTCAAAGCCTTATTACTTGCTTTAAATGTTTTTATAATCTCATAATTGATTTTAAGT
>NW_018401071.1:4164-4312 GCF_002168275.2 Theobroma umbraticum | reverse complement strand
TAATAATTGAATGTCTGCCTCAAGAAACATGAAGAAAAAGATATCCATTGGTAATAAAAGTCCATTTAGAGTCACCCATGCCTTCAAAAGCCTTATTACTCGTTTTAAAGAGTTTTATAATCTTATAGTTGATTTTAAGTTGAATTTT
>NW_018401071.1:4060-4154 GCF_002168275.2 Theobroma umbraticum | reverse complement strand
TTATTAAAATAGATTATAATTGAGAGTCTGCCTCAAGAAACATGAAGAAAAAGGTAGCCATTGGCAAGTCTATTTATAGTCACCTATGCCTTTG
>NW_018401071.1:3873-4050 GCF_002168275.2 Theobroma umbraticum | reverse complement strand
TACTCGCTTTAAACGGTTTTATAATTCATAATTGATTTTAAGTTAATTTTTTTATATTTTTGGTTAAAATAGATAATAATTGAATATTTACCTTGGGAAACGTAAACAAAAAGATATCTATTAGTAAGAAAAGTCCATTTATCGTCACCCATGCCTTCGAAAGCCTTATTACTTGCT
>NW_018401071.1:3523-3863 GCF_002168275.2 Theobroma umbraticum | reverse complement strand
TTATAATCTCATAATTGATTTTAACCTGAATTTTTTTACATTTTTAGTTAAAACAGATAATAATTGAATTTCTGCCATGGAACACATGCAGAAAAAGATATCCATTGGTAAGAAAAGTCTATTTATAGTCGCCTATGCCTTAAAAAACCTTATTACTCGCTTTAAACGGTTTTATAATCTCATAATTTGTTTTAAGTTAATTTTTTTATATTTTTTGCTAAAATAGATAATAATTCAATGTATGCCTTGGGAAACGTAAAGAAAAAGATATCTGTTGGTAAGAAAAATCCATTTATAGTCACCTGTGCCTTCGAAAGCCTTATTACTTGTTTTAAATGGT
>NW_018401071.1:3422-3513 GCF_002168275.2 Theobroma umbraticum | reverse complement strand
CATAATTGATTTTAAGTTGAAATTTTTTGCATTTTCTATTCAAACAGGTTATAATTAAATATCTACCTCTAGAAACATGAAGAAAAAGATA
>NW_018401071.1:3308-3412 GCF_002168275.2 Theobroma umbraticum | reverse complement strand
AGAAAAGTCCATTTATAGTCACCCATGCTTCGAAAGCCTTATTACTCGTTTTAAATTGTTTTTATAATCTTATAATTGATTTTAAGTTGAATATTTTTACATTT
>NW_018401071.1:2527-2623 GCF_002168275.2 Theobroma umbraticum | reverse complement strand
CCTTATTACTCACTTTAAATATTTTTATAATCTCAGAATTGATTTTAAGTTGAATTTTTCTACATTTTTGGTTAAAACAGATAATAATTGATTGTT
>NW_018401071.1:1951-2484 GCF_002168275.2 Theobroma umbraticum | reverse complement strand
TTCAAAAGCCTTATTACTCGCTTTAAATTTTTTTATAATCTCATAATTAATTTTAAGTTTATTTTTTTATTTTTATTAAAACAAATTAAAATTGAATGGCTAACTCGAGAAACATAAAGAAGAAGATATTCATTAGCAAGAAAAGTCCATTGGTAGACACCCATGCCTTCGAAACTCTTATTACTCACTTTAAATGATTTTATAATCTTATAATTGATTTTGTGTTGAATTTTTTTATATTTTTTTATTAAAACAGATTACAATTGAATATCTGCCTCGAGAAACATGAAGAAAAAGATATCCATTGCTAAGAAAAGTCTATTTATAGTCACTCATACCTTCGACAGCCTTATTGCTAACTTTAAATGCTTTTATAATCTCATAATTGACTCTAAGTTGATTTTTTTTCATATTTTTATAAAAAAAGATTATAATTGAATGTCTATCTCAGAAAACTTGAAGAAAAAGATATCCATTGACAAGAAAGTCCATTTATAGTCACCCATGCCTTCGAAAGCCTTATTACTCGCTTT
>NW_018401071.1:1769-1933 GCF_002168275.2 Theobroma umbraticum | reverse complement strand
ATAATTGATTTTAAGTTGAATTTTCTTATATTTTTAGTTAAAACAGATAATAATCGAATATCTACCTTAGAAAATGTAAAGAAAAAGATATCCTTTGGCAAGATAAGTCAATTTATAGTCACCCATTCCTTCAAAAGCCTTACTACTCGCTTTAAATAGTTTTA
>NW_018401071.1:1346-1759 GCF_002168275.2 Theobroma umbraticum | reverse complement strand
ATTAATTTTAACTTGAATTTTTTTATATTTTTTATTAAAACAGATTATAATTAAATATTTACCTCGGGGAACATGAAGAAAAAGATATCCATTGAAAAAAAAGTCGATTTATAGTCACCTATGCCATTGAAAAACCTTGTTACACACTTTAAATGGTTAAACAATCTCATAATTGATTTTGAGTTTAATTTCTTGATATTTTTTATTAAAACAGATTATAATTGCATGTCTATGTTAAGAAACGTGAAGAAAAAAACATCCATTGGCAAGAAAAATCCGTCTATAGTAACCTATGCCTTCGAAAGCCTATTTACTTGCTTTAAATATTTTTATAATCTCATAATTCATTTTAAGTTGATTTTTTTATACTTTTTACTACAACAGATTATAATTGAATGTCTACCCTAGAAAAT
>NW_018401071.1:0-1115 GCF_002168275.2 Theobroma umbraticum | reverse complement strand
TAATTGAATGTCTACCCTAGAAAATGCGAAGAAAAAGATATATTGGCAAGAAAAATCCGTTCATAGTTACCCATGCCTTCGAAATCCTGTTTACCTAGTTTAAATGCTTTTAAAATTTCATAATTGATTTTAAGTTTACTTTTTTTATATTTTTTATTAAAACAGATTATAATTGAATGTCTACCTTAGAAAATGTGAAGAAAAAGATATCAATAGGCAAAAAAAATCCATTTATAGTCACCCATGCCTTCGAAAGTCTTATTACTCACTTTAAATATTTTTACAATCTCATAATTAATTTTGAGTTGAAGTTTTTTACAGTTTTTATTAAAATTGGTTATATTTGAATGTCTACCTAAAGAAACATAAAAAAAAATAAAAAAAAGTCCATTTATAGTCACCCATGCCTTCGAAAGCCATGTTATTTACTTTAAATAGTTTTATAACCTCATAATTACTTTTTCAATTGAATTTTTTATTAAAACATATTGTAATTGAATATTTATCATGGGAAACATGAAGAAAAAGACATCCATTGGCAAGAAAAGTCCATTTATAGTCACCCACCCCTTTAAACACCTTATTACTCACTTTAAATATTTTTATAATCTCATAATTCACTTTAAGCTGAATTTTTTTACTTTTTTAGTTAAAATAGATAATAATTGAATGTCTTCCTTGAAAAACATGAAGAAAATGATATCCATTGCCAAGAAAAGTCCATTTATAGAAACCCAAGCCTTTAAAAGCATTATTGCTCACTTTAAATGTTTTTATAATCTTATAATTGATTTTTCGTTAACTTTTTTTATTTTTTATTAAAACAGATTATACTTGAATGTCTACCTTGAGAAACATGAAAAAAAGGTATCTATTTTCAAGAAAAGTCCATTTATAGTAACTGTTGTCTTCAAAAGCCTTATTACTCACTTTAAATGTTTTTATAGCTTTATAATTGATTTTAAGTTGAATTTTTTTTACATTTTCGGTGGAAACAGATAATAATTGAATGTTTACCTTGGGAAACATGAAGAAAAATATATACATTGGCAAAAAAAGTCTATTTATAGTTACCCACGCCTTCGAAAGCCTTAGTACTCGCTTTAAAAGGTTTT
>NW_018401070.1:1003-1120 GCF_002168275.2 Theobroma umbraticum | reverse complement strand
TAATAAGACTTTTGAAGGAATGGGTGACTATAAATGGACTTTTCTTACCAATAATGTGTTTTTCTTCATATTTCTTGTGGTAGACATTCAATTATAGTCTATTTTAATGAAAAATGT
>NW_018401070.1:785-993 GCF_002168275.2 Theobroma umbraticum | reverse complement strand
AACTTAAAATCAATTATGACATTATAAAACCATTTAAAGAGAGTAAAAAGACTTTTGAAGGAATAGGTGACTATAAATGGACTTTTCTTGATAATGAATACTTTAAATTTAATTATGAGATAGACAATCATTTAATAGTCTTCACGTTTCTCGAGATAGACAATCAATTATTGTCTTTTTAAATAAAAATGTAAAAAAATTCAACTTA
>NW_018401070.1:594-775 GCF_002168275.2 Theobroma umbraticum | reverse complement strand
TTAGATTATAAAACCATTTAAGGCGAGTAATAATGCTTTTGAAGGAATGAAAGGCTATAAATAAACTTTTCTTGCCAATGAATGCTTTTTTCTTCATGTTTCTCAAGGGAGGCATTCAATTATAGTCTGTTTTAATGAGAAATGTTAAAAAATTGAAATTAAATTTAATTATGAGATTATA
>NW_018401070.1:439-584 GCF_002168275.2 Theobroma umbraticum | reverse complement strand
GAACGAGTAAAAAGGCTATTAAAGGAATAGGAGGTTATAAATGGACTTTTCTTATCAATGAATGCTTTTTTTTTCATGATTTTTGAGGCAGACATTCAATTATAGCCTGTTTTAATAAAAAATATAAAAAATTTAACTTAAAATC
>NW_018401070.1:0-167 GCF_002168275.2 Theobroma umbraticum | reverse complement strand
GCCATTGAATACTTTTGTCTTCATGTTTCTCGAGATTGACAGTCAATTATTGTCAGTTTTAATAAAAAATGTAAAAACAATTAACTTAAAATCAATTATTCGATTAAAAAACCATTTAAAGCAAGTAAAAAGGCTTTTGAAGGAATGGGAGGTTATAAATAGACTTT
>NW_018401069.1:890-1022 GCF_002168275.2 Theobroma umbraticum | reverse complement strand
ACTGTAAATGGACTTTTTGTACCAATGGTTGGCTTTTGCTTCACGTTCCCCAAGGGAGACATTCAGTTATAGCCTTTTTTTTAATAAAAAATGTAAAAAAATTCAACTTAAACTTAATTTTGAGATTATAAA
>NW_018401069.1:774-880 GCF_002168275.2 Theobroma umbraticum | reverse complement strand
GTGAGTAATAAGGCTTTTGAAAGAATAGGTAACTATAAATGGACTGTTCTTACCAATGAATGCCTTTTTCTTCATGTTTATTGAGGTAGACATTCAATAATAATCT
>NW_018401069.1:107-216 GCF_002168275.2 Theobroma umbraticum | reverse complement strand
GGTGACTATAAATGGACTTTTCTTTCCAATGAATACTTTTTTCTTCATGTTTTTAAAGGTAGACATTCAATTATAATCTATTTTAACTAAAAATGTAAAACATTTTGAA
>NW_018401069.1:0-97 GCF_002168275.2 Theobroma umbraticum | reverse complement strand
ATTATGGCATTATAAAACTATTTAAAGTAAGTAATAAGGTTTTTGAAGCAATGGACGACTATAAATGGACTTTTTTGTCCAATAATGCCTTTTTCTT
>NW_018401068.1:2249-3249 GCF_002168275.2 Theobroma umbraticum | reverse complement strand
CAATTATGAGATTATAAAACCAGTTAAAGCGAGTAATAAGCCTTTTAAAGAGATTGATGACTATAAATGGACTTTTTTTTGTCAATGAATAGCTTTTTTTGGATGTTTCTCAAGGTAAACATTCAATTATAGTATGTTTTAATCAAAAATGTAAAAAATTCAACTTAAAATCTGTTATGAGATTATAAAACCATTTAAAATGAGTAATAAGCCTTTTGAAAGAATGGGTGACTATAAATGGACTTTTTTTCTCAATGAATAGCTTTTTTTGCATGTTTCTCAAGGAAAGCATTTAATTATAGTCTGTTTTAACTAAAAATATCAAAAAATTCAACTTAAAATCAATTATGAGATTATAAAACAATTTAAACCGAGTAATAAGGCTTTTGAAGGAATTGGTGACTATAAACGGACTTTTGTTCTCAATGAATGGTTTTTTCTGCATGTTTCCCGAGGGAAACATTCAATTATTGTCTGTTTTAACAAAAATTGTAAAAAAATTAAACTTAAAATTAATTATGAGATTATAAAACCAGTTAAAACGAGTAATAAGCCTTTTAAAGGGATGGGTGACTATAAATGGACTTTTTTTGTCAAAGAATAGCTTTTTTTGGATGTTTCTCAAGGTAAACATTCAATTATAGTATGTTTTAATCAAAAATGTAAAAAAATTCAACTTAAAATCAATTATGAGATTATAAAACAATTTAAAGCGAATAATAAGCCTTTTAAAGGAATGGGTGACTATAAATGGACTTTTTTTCTCAATGAATAGCTTTTTTTGCATGTTTCTCAAGGAAAGCATTTATTATAGTCTGTTTTAACCAAATATGTAAAAAAATTCAACTTAAAATCAATTATGAGATTATAAAACAATTTAAACCGAGTAATAAGGCTTTTGAAGGAATGGGTGACTATAAACGGACTTTTGTTCTGAATGAATGGCTTTTTCTGCAAGTTTCCAGAGGTAGACAATCAATTATTGTCTATTTTAAAAAAA
>NW_018401068.1:1991-2149 GCF_002168275.2 Theobroma umbraticum | reverse complement strand
TTTAAAGCGAGTAATAAGCCTTTTGAAGGACTGGGTGACTATAAATGGACTTTTTTTCTAAATAAATAACTTTTTTTGCATGTTTCTTAAGGCAAGGATTTAATTATAATCTGTTTAAACCAAAAATGTAAAAAAATTCAACTTAAAATCAATTATGA
>NW_018401068.1:1826-1981 GCF_002168275.2 Theobroma umbraticum | reverse complement strand
CAATTTAAACCGAGTAATAAGGATTTTGAAGGAATGGGTGACTATAAACGGACTTTTTTCTCAATGAATGGCTTTTTCTGCATGTTTCCTGAGGTAGACATTCAATTATAGTCTATTTTAAAAAAAATTAAAAAAATTAAACTTAAAATCAATTA
>NW_018401068.1:1658-1816 GCF_002168275.2 Theobroma umbraticum | reverse complement strand
AAACCATTTAAAGTGAGCAATAAGACTTCTAAAGGAATGGGTGACTATAAATGGACTTTTTTTTCTCAATGAATATCTTTTTTTGTACATTTCTTGAGGTAAGCATTTAATTATAGTCTGTTTGAACCAAAAATGTAAAAAAATTTAACTTAAAATCA
>NW_018401068.1:1496-1648 GCF_002168275.2 Theobroma umbraticum | reverse complement strand
TATAAAACAATTTAAACCGAGTATTAAGGCTTTTGAAAGAATGGGTGACAATAAATGGACTTTAGTTCTCAATGAATGGCTTTTTTTGTATGTTTCCAAAGGTAGACATTCAATTATAGTCTATTTTAACAAAAAATGTAAAAAAAATTAAA
>NW_018401068.1:1315-1466 GCF_002168275.2 Theobroma umbraticum | reverse complement strand
TTTAAAGCTAGTAATAAGCCTTTTAAAAGGATGGGTGACTATAAATAGACTTTTTTTATCAATAAATAGCTTTTTTTGGACGTTTCTGGAGGTAAGAATTTAATTATAGTCTGTTTTAACCAAAAATATAAAAAAAATTCAACTTAAAATC
>NW_018401068.1:731-866 GCF_002168275.2 Theobroma umbraticum | reverse complement strand
AATTATGAGATTATAAAACTGTTTAAAGCGAGTAATAAGCTTTTTGAAGGAGTAAGTGACATTTAATGGACTATTCTTGTTAATGAACACTTGTTTCTTCACATTGCTCAAGGTAAACATTCAATTATAGTATGT
>NW_018401068.1:390-620 GCF_002168275.2 Theobroma umbraticum | reverse complement strand
AAATATAAAAAAATTAAACTTAAAATCAATTATGAGATTATAAAACAATTTAAACAAAGCAATAAGACTTTTGAAGGAATGGGTGACTATAAATGGACTTTTGTTCTCAGTGAATAGCTTTCTCTGCACATTTATTGAGGCAGACATTCAATTATTGTCTATTTTAACAAAAAAGGTTAAAAAAATTCAACTTAAAATCAATTATGTGATTATAAAACTATTTAAAGCGA
>NW_018401068.1:0-132 GCF_002168275.2 Theobroma umbraticum | reverse complement strand
TGGGTGACTATAAATGGACTTTTCTTGTCAATGAATGCTTGTTTCTTCACAGTTTTCGAGGTAGAAATTCAATTATAGTCTGTTTTAACCAAAAACGTAAAAAAATTGAACTTAAAATCAATTATGAGATTA
>NW_018401067.1:1624-1734 GCF_002168275.2 Theobroma umbraticum | reverse complement strand
GTAAAGGGTTTTGAAATCGGGAAACAAGCGTTTTACTATGGTTTATGTCAAAATAGGCCTTATTGATTGTGTGATGTATATTCATGAATGAATTTTATATTCACCATGCT
>NW_018401067.1:1359-1498 GCF_002168275.2 Theobroma umbraticum | reverse complement strand
CTGAGAGATTTGAGAGTAGGTCGAATGTCACATCGAGATAGTGTGATCTTTGTGTACAAGTGAGCTCTAGCTAGAAAATCTTTGGGTCACCAACGAGTTGTTAGACGTGATTTGTGTAACAGCCCGTACCCTCGTTTAG
>NW_018401067.1:1047-1156 GCF_002168275.2 Theobroma umbraticum | reverse complement strand
AGAATTTTGAAGAAAAACGACATTAGTGGAGCTTGCGTGTTTTTATTAAATGAAACTAAAGCCGGTAAGTATATATTTAAATATTATGATGACACCTTGATGAGGTGTA
>NW_018401067.1:905-1037 GCF_002168275.2 Theobroma umbraticum | reverse complement strand
TATATTTATACACATGTAAAGGATGGAAAATAGAAGAAAATTAAAATTTAAAGAATGATGGGATGACTTAATAAAAACGACGAGAACTTTAGAGGGTTAAATGGTAATTTTACTATTTAGCTTGGTCAAAGC
>NW_018401067.1:503-653 GCF_002168275.2 Theobroma umbraticum | reverse complement strand
GAAAAGCTTTCACCTTTCTCCTTTGACTTTTACTTCTTTTTCTTTCCACTTGGTCAGCCAATTAAGACCAGTTTTTCCTATTTTTCTTCTTATCCTAATTGGCTTTCGGAACCTTCACTTCTCCATCACTTTACTCATACTTTTTCTTTC
>NW_018401067.1:356-492 GCF_002168275.2 Theobroma umbraticum | reverse complement strand
TACTCTTTCTCCCTTTTTCATTTCTTCAACCTGTGGCTTCTTCAAAGGAAAACCATGCATCAAGTGTTACCATTTTTCTTTTATGCTCCTTTCTTTTCTCTTTCCTCCTCATGAGTTGTCTTCTGTTTTTCTTCCC
>NW_018401067.1:0-128 GCF_002168275.2 Theobroma umbraticum | reverse complement strand
ATGGATTGTGTAATAAATGCTTGTGAGGATGTTGATAAAAAAAATTATTATGAGGTCTCGTTAAGGATTGTTGGTTTATGAGTATAATTAAATGTATTGGGTTTGAATGATTGCTAGGGAAAGTATAG
>NW_018401066.1:1267-1423 GCF_002168275.2 Theobroma umbraticum | reverse complement strand
TTTATAATCACCCATGCCTTCAAAAGTCTTATTACTCGCCTTAAATGTTTTTATAACGCTTAATTGATTTTAATTTAAATTTTTTTATATTTTTTATTAAATCGGATTATAATTGAATGTCTACCTTGTGAAACATGAAGAAAAAGATATCCATTC
>NW_018401066.1:521-696 GCF_002168275.2 Theobroma umbraticum | reverse complement strand
ACTCGCTTAAAATGATTTTATAACCTCATAATTGATTTTAATTTGAATTGTTTTAAACTTTTTATTAAAAAAAATTATAATTGAATGTTTGTTTTGAGAAACGTGAAGAAAAAGATATCCCTTGGCAAGAAAAGTCCATTTATACTCACCCATGCCTTTGAAAGGCTTATTACTC
>NW_018401066.1:139-309 GCF_002168275.2 Theobroma umbraticum | reverse complement strand
ATCTCATAATTGATTGTAATTTGAATTTTTTTAATATTTTTTATAAAAATAGATAATAATTGAATGTCTGCCTTAAGAAATGTGAAGAAAAATATATCCATTGGTAAGAAAAGTCTATTTATAGTCACCCACGCCTTCAAAAGCCTTATTACTAGCTTTAAATGATTTTA
>NW_018401066.1:0-112 GCF_002168275.2 Theobroma umbraticum | reverse complement strand
TTTTTTTATATTTTTTATTAAAACAGATTATAATTGAATGTCTACATTGGGAAACGTGAAGAAAAAGATATCCATTTGGCAAGAAAAGTCTATTTATTGTAACTCATGCCTT
>NW_018401065.1:1441-1571 GCF_002168275.2 Theobroma umbraticum | reverse complement strand
GAGAGCTCAGCGCTGCAGCGCTGGAGAAGTAGCGCTGCAGCGCTGGAGAAGTAGTGCCGCAGCGTTGCGCGACTTACCTAAAAATAAGGGAAGTTAACGGGATTTCAAAAATTAGGTTATTTGGAGCCTA
>NW_018401065.1:1021-1156 GCF_002168275.2 Theobroma umbraticum | reverse complement strand
GATACTATGAACTAAATTATTTTTCTAGGATTGCAATTGAACTCACATGTAATCCAATTTTTAATCTCTTTCTTGCTTATTTTCAATAGGATTTGAACTGTTTATTCCAATTTGTTCTTAATGCTTTTAATTGCT
>NW_018401065.1:905-1011 GCF_002168275.2 Theobroma umbraticum | reverse complement strand
ATCATATTAATTGATTTTCGTATAGGATAGGGATATACCTATAGGCTATATGTAGCCAGATTAGAGTCTGAACTTAATGAGTCTATTTTAATTTCAATTCACATAG
>NW_018401065.1:501-685 GCF_002168275.2 Theobroma umbraticum | reverse complement strand
CTTATTACTTTAATTTGTAATCAAATTAGTTTTAGTTGCGTAATTTTTAGTTCAGTTAGAATTAAGATTTTAATTGTTTAAATAAAACTAAATTATTTTAATTTTAGTACTTAGTAAAATTTTAGATCATTTCCCTGTGGGATCGATACTCTGCTTGCTAATATACTATCTATTCGATATGTAT
>NW_018401065.1:0-137 GCF_002168275.2 Theobroma umbraticum | reverse complement strand
GCCATTAATTTGGTTCCCGAAGCAAATAGAGCACTACGGGATTATGCTGTTCCTGTTGTGCAAGGTTTGCACCAAAGCATTAAGAGACCTTCCATCAATGCAAATAATTTCGAAATTAAGCCAGCTTACATTCAGAT
>NW_018401064.1:2318-2473 GCF_002168275.2 Theobroma umbraticum | reverse complement strand
TCTTGAAGGTATGAGTGACTATAAGTGGACTTTACTTGTCAATGCATTGCTTTTACTTCATGTTACCTGATGCAAACATCCAATTATCATCTGTTTTAACTAATATGAAAAAAAATTGATTTAAAATCATTTATAATATTATAAAACTATTTAAA
>NW_018401064.1:1957-2143 GCF_002168275.2 Theobroma umbraticum | reverse complement strand
TTGCTACCTTTTGCCATACATTTCCTGATGCAAAAATCAAATTATGATCAGTTTTAACTAAAAATGAAAAAAATTCAATTTCAAATCATTTATAAGAAAATAAAACTATTTAAAATATGTAGCTAGACTTTTGAAGGCATGAGTGATTATCAATGAACTTTTTTTGTCAATGGTTGACTTTCGCTT
>NW_018401064.1:1753-1936 GCF_002168275.2 Theobroma umbraticum | reverse complement strand
CAATTATTACCTATTTTAACCAAAAATGAAACAAAACTCAATTTTAAATTATTTGTAAGATTATAAAATCATTTAAAGCTAGTAACTAGGCTTTCGAATGCATAGGTGACTACAAATAAACATTTCTTATCAATGGATAACCTTCACTTCACATTTCCCAATATGATCAACAAATTATGATAT
>NW_018401064.1:1464-1667 GCF_002168275.2 Theobroma umbraticum | reverse complement strand
TTCAAAGCCATGAGTAAATATAAATGGACTATTGTTTTCAATGGATGGTTTTCAACTCATATTTTCTGATGCAAACATCTAATTATGATCTCTTTTACCCAAAACATAAAATATTTCTATTCAAAATCATTTATCAAATTATAAAAGTTTTTAAAGTGAGTAACAAAGCTTTCGAAGATATGAGTGACTATAAATGTAGTGTT
>NW_018401064.1:1309-1419 GCF_002168275.2 Theobroma umbraticum | reverse complement strand
AATGCACTTTCGAAGCCATGAGTGACTTTAAATGAACTTTTCTTGTTAATAGATGCCTTTCGCTTCACGTTTCATAGTGCAAACATCAAATTATGATCTGTTTTAACTAA
>NW_018401064.1:763-886 GCF_002168275.2 Theobroma umbraticum | reverse complement strand
ACAAAACCATTTAAAGCAAGTAATGAGGCTTTCGAAGGTATGAGTGACTAAATGAATTTTTCTTGTCTATGGATTGCTTTCACTTCACGTTCTCCCATGGAAACAGTAACAAGGCCTTCGAAG
>NW_018401064.1:654-753 GCF_002168275.2 Theobroma umbraticum | reverse complement strand
CTATAAATAGACTTTTCTTGTTAATGGATGGCTTTTGCTTCGCATTTCTCAGTATAAACATCCAACTATGATATATTTTAACAAGAAATTAAAAATATT
>NW_018401064.1:0-156 GCF_002168275.2 Theobroma umbraticum | reverse complement strand
ACAAAAAATAAAAAAAAATTAAAATCATTTATAAGATTATAAAATAATTTAAAGCGAGTAATCAAACTTTCGAAAGCGTGAGTAACTAGAATAGACTTTTCTTGTCTATAGATGGCTTTCACTTCTCGTTTTCAAATCCAAACATGAAATTATGAT
>NW_018401063.1:1672-1789 GCF_002168275.2 Theobroma umbraticum | reverse complement strand
AGCAAGGTATTTATATCTTGGATTAATTTTAAACCCTAATTGCAAAACTATTTTATAATTGCATATTAATCTAATAATTTAATAAAAAATTTAATTAAGTCCTTAAGAAGCCCAATT
>NW_018401063.1:1518-1662 GCF_002168275.2 Theobroma umbraticum | reverse complement strand
TTTAATTTAATCAATTAGCCCCAATAACTTGATTAAACAAATTTAATCAACTAGGCCCAATAACTTAATTGTTTAATTTAATCAATGAGCCCTAATAACTTAATTGAACAATTTGATCAATTAAGCCAAATAACTTGATTAAAC
>NW_018401063.1:1137-1299 GCF_002168275.2 Theobroma umbraticum | reverse complement strand
TCAACATTCATTTCAGGTGTGTGACCCATTAGGCTTCTAACATGTTGGCAATGACCTCAACATATAATTCTTAAGTTAATCTTAGAATTAAATAAATTTAAACTCCTTTAAATTTATTGTTAATCAAGCAAACTACCTAGAGTTCATAGACCAAGATTGGGA
>NW_018401063.1:1016-1127 GCF_002168275.2 Theobroma umbraticum | reverse complement strand
ATTCCCTCATCATATATCCCAGAGATGATAACAGCATGGTGCAGTGTCTACTCTTAATGATCTCCATATTCATTCTTAAAGTTTGATCATCAGCTTTATAAAGACTTATGA
>NW_018401063.1:543-667 GCF_002168275.2 Theobroma umbraticum | reverse complement strand
CACTTGAGTGAAAAACCAAATGCACTTCTCACAACGGATCATGTTCAGTGAACTTGCTCTCCTAGGCAAAGACCTACATTTTAGTTCCAAGTATCTCTATACTTCAACCTATGAGATCGGTTGC
>NW_018401063.1:133-284 GCF_002168275.2 Theobroma umbraticum | reverse complement strand
ATATATATAATGTTGTTGGATGATTGGAATCAAGCCTTAACCAATTGCAATTGGTTGTAGGGCTCATCCCAACACATTTACTAACCAAGGAAGGTTAGATAATGAGGAATATGAGATATACATATAAAAGTTACTATTACATGCAAATTAT
>NW_018401063.1:0-123 GCF_002168275.2 Theobroma umbraticum | reverse complement strand
AAGGAGGAAGTTAGTGGGAAACATGTGGGACCCCACCATGTGATAGTTGGTTAAGAGAAAAAGGAATAAAAAGTATTTAAATGGAGAAAACCATGGTTTGGCGAAGATAGCCCATAGTAAACA
>NW_018401062.1:1438-1601 GCF_002168275.2 Theobroma umbraticum | reverse complement strand
TTTGAATTTTTTTTATATTTTTTATGAAAACAGATTATAATTGAATGTTTGCCTCAAGAAAGGTGAAGAAAAATATATCCATTGACAAGAAAAGTCTATTTATCGTCACCCATGCTTTCAAAAGCTTTATTACTCACTTTAAAGGATTTTATAACCTCATAAT
>NW_018401062.1:1236-1428 GCF_002168275.2 Theobroma umbraticum | reverse complement strand
TTGAATTTTTTTATATTTTTTCTTAAGACAGACTATAATTGAATGTTTGCCTCGAGATATGTGAAGAAAAAGATATCCATTGGTAAAAAAAGTCCATTTATAGTAACCTATGCCTTCGAAAGCCTTATTACTCGATTTAAATAATTTTTTAATCTAATACTTAATTTTTAGCTGAACTTTTTTATATTTATT
>NW_018401062.1:1121-1226 GCF_002168275.2 Theobroma umbraticum | reverse complement strand
ATTATAATTGTATGTTTACATCGAGAAACGTAAAGAAAATATATCCGTTGGTAAGAAAAGGTCATTTATAGCCACCGATACCTTCAAAAGCCTTATTACTCGCTT
>NW_018401062.1:846-1111 GCF_002168275.2 Theobroma umbraticum | reverse complement strand
TATAATCTCATAATTCATTTTAAGTTGAATTTTGTTTTATATTTTTTATGAAAACAGATTATAATTGAATATTTACCTCGAGAAACGTGAAGAAAGAGATATCCATTGGCAATGAAAGTCTATTTATCGTCACCCATGCTTTCAAAAGCTTTATTACTCGCTCTAAGTTGAAATTTTTTATATTTTTATTAAAACAAATTCTAATTGAATGTCTATCTCAAAAAATGTAAAGAGAATGATATCCATTGGCAAGACAAGTCCATTT
>NW_018401062.1:709-836 GCF_002168275.2 Theobroma umbraticum | reverse complement strand
AAGCCTTCAAAAGCTTTATTACTCGGTTTAAATGATTTTATAACCTTGTAATTGATTTTAATTTGAGTTTTTTTTATATTTTTATTAAAATAGATTATATCTGAATGTCTGCCTCAAGAAACGTGAA
>NW_018401062.1:575-699 GCF_002168275.2 Theobroma umbraticum | reverse complement strand
TCCATTGGCAAGAAAAGTCCATTTATTGTTACCGATGCTTTCGAAAGCCTTGTTACTTGCTTTACATACTTTTTTTAATCTCATAATTAGTGTTAAGTTGAACTTTTTTATATTTGTTATTAAA
>NW_018401062.1:105-460 GCF_002168275.2 Theobroma umbraticum | reverse complement strand
ATATCCATTGGCAAGAAAAGTCCATTTATAGTCACTAATGCCTTTGAAAGCCTTTTTACTCGCTTTAAATAGTTTTTTGATCTCATAGTTACTTTTAAGTTGAACTTTTTTATATTTATTATTAAAATAGATTATAATTACACGTTTACCTTGAGAAACGTGAAGAAAATGATATCCATTAGCAAGAAAAGTCGATTTATAGTCACTGATACCGTCAAAAGCCTTATTACTCGCTTTAAATGATTTTATAACACCATAATTAGTTTTAATTTGAAATTTTTTTATATTTTTTATTAAAACAGGTTATAATTGAATGTTTTTTCCAAGAAACTTGAAGAAAAAGATATCCATTGGC
>NW_018401062.1:0-95 GCF_002168275.2 Theobroma umbraticum | reverse complement strand
CATTTCTAGTCACCCATGCCTTCAAAAGCTTTATTACTCGTCTTAAATGATTTTATAACCTCATAATTGATTTTAATTTAAATTTTTTTATATTT
>NW_018401061.1:61134-61296 GCF_002168275.2 Theobroma umbraticum | reverse complement strand
GGTTTTATAATCTCATAGTTGATTTTAAGTTGAATTTGTTACATTTTTCATTAAAACAGACTATACTTGAATGCTTACATTGGGAAATGTATAGGAAAATCCATTTATTTTGAAGAAAAGTCCATTTATTGTCTCCCATTCCTTTAAAAGCCTTATTACTTG
>NW_018401061.1:60945-61124 GCF_002168275.2 Theobroma umbraticum | reverse complement strand
TTTTATAATCTCATAATTGATTTTAAGTCAAATTTTTCTACATTTTTGGTTAGAATAGGTTATAATTGAAAGTCTACCTTCGAAAACACGTAGAAAAAGCCATTCATTGAAAAGAAAATTTCATTTATAGTCACCCATTCTTTCAAAAGCCTTATTACTCGCTTAAATAGTTTTATAAT
>NW_018401061.1:60806-60935 GCF_002168275.2 Theobroma umbraticum | reverse complement strand
ATTTTAGCTTCAATTCATTTTACATAATTGGTTAAAATCGATTATAATTGAATTTCTACATCAAGAAATGTGAAGAAAAAGGCATTCATTGGCAAGAAAGTCTATTTACAGTCTCTCATTTCTTGAAAA
>NW_018401061.1:60654-60781 GCF_002168275.2 Theobroma umbraticum | reverse complement strand
TTATAATCTCATAATTCATTTTAAGTAAAATTTTTCTATATTTTTAGTTAAAACAGACTATAATTGAATGTATGCCTCGGGACACATGTAGAAAAAGCCATTCATTGAAAGGAAAAGTACATTTATA
>NW_018401061.1:60452-60644 GCF_002168275.2 Theobroma umbraticum | reverse complement strand
CCTTTAAAGGCCTTATTACTCTCTTTAAATGGTTTTATAAACTCAAAATTGATTTTATGCTGAATTTTTTTAAACTTTGGTTAAAACAGACTATAATTGATTGTCTAACTCATGAAAGGTGAAGAAAAAACTATTGATTGGCAAGAAAAGTTTATTTATAGTCTCTCATTCCTTCAAAAGCCTTATTACTCG
>NW_018401061.1:60323-60426 GCF_002168275.2 Theobroma umbraticum | reverse complement strand
TTGATTTTAAGTTGAATTTGTTTACACTTTTGGTTAAAACAAACTATAATTGAATGTATACCTCTTGAAATGTGAAGAAAAAGTCATTTATTGACAAGAAAAG
>NW_018401061.1:60106-60313 GCF_002168275.2 Theobroma umbraticum | reverse complement strand
GTCACCCATTCCTTCAGAACTCTTATTACTCGCTTTCATTGATTTTATAATCTCATAATTGATTTTAACTTGAATTTTCTTGCATTCCTCATTAAAACAGACTATAATTGAATGCGTTCCTTGGGAAACGTAAAGAGAAAGCCATTCATGGAGAAGAAAAGTCCATTTATAG
Organism: Theobroma umbraticum; assembly: GCF_002168275.2. NCBI lineage: Eukaryota > Viridiplantae > Streptophyta > Magnoliopsida > Malvales > Malvaceae > Theobroma > Theobroma umbraticum. The sequence goes on along the minus strand of NW_018401061.1, from coordinate 60,141 downwards.
TCACCTATTCTTTCAAAATCCTTATTACTCGCTTT
>NW_018401061.1:59955-60096 GCF_002168275.2 Theobroma umbraticum | reverse complement strand
ATAATCTCATAATTGATTTTAAGTTGAATTTTTTCACATTTTTGGTTAAAACAACTTATAATTGAATGTCTACATTAAGAAATGAAAAGAGAAATGTATTTGTTGGCAAGAAAAGTCTATTTATGGTCACCCATTCCTTCA
>NW_018401061.1:59776-59945 GCF_002168275.2 Theobroma umbraticum | reverse complement strand
TACTCACTTTAAATGGTTTTATAATGTCAAAATTGATTTCAAGTTCAATTTTGTTTAAATTTTTAGTTAAAACAGAGTATATGTGAATGTCTTCATCATGAAGCAAGAACAAGCATTCATTGGAAAGAAAAGTTTATCTATAGTCACCCATTCCTTCAAAAGCCTTATT
>NW_018401061.1:59608-59766 GCF_002168275.2 Theobroma umbraticum | reverse complement strand
AATGATTTTATAATCTCATAATTGATTTCAGGTTGAATTTTTTTTACATTTTTAGTTAAAACAGACTATAATTGAATGCATGCCATGAGAAACATGTATGAAAAACCATTCATTGAAAGGAAAAGTACATTTATAGTCACCCATTCCTTCAAAGGCCT
>NW_018401061.1:59464-59598 GCF_002168275.2 Theobroma umbraticum | reverse complement strand
TTTAAATAGTTTTATAATCTCATAATTGATTTTAAGTTGAATTCTTTTACACTTTGGTTAAAAAAGACTATAATTGAATGTCTGCCTTGAGAAATATGAAGAGAAAAATATTCATTGGCAAGAAAAGTTCATTT
>NW_018401061.1:59242-59454 GCF_002168275.2 Theobroma umbraticum | reverse complement strand
ATTCCTTCAAAAGCTTTATTACTAAACCTAAATGATTTTATAATCCCAAAATTGATTTTAAGTTTAATTTGTTTTATATTTTTTGTTAAAATAGGTTATAATTGAATGCCTGCCTTAGGAAACACGGAGAAAAAGCCATTCATTGAGAAGAAAAGTCCATTTATAGTTACCCATTCTTTGAAAAGCCTTATTACTCGCTTTAAATAGTTTTA
>NW_018401061.1:58803-59055 GCF_002168275.2 Theobroma umbraticum | reverse complement strand
GAAGAAAAAGGCATTCATTAGCAAGAAAAGTCCATTTATAGTCTCCCATTCCTTTAAAATCCTTATTACTCGCTTTAAATGATTTTATAATCTCATAATTCATTTTAACTTGATTTTTTTTGCATTCTTTATTAAAACAGACTATAATTGAATCCGTTCCTTCAAAAACATGAAGAAAAAGCCATTCATTGAGAAGACAAGTCCATTTATAGTCACCTATTCTTTCAAAAGCCTTATTCCTCGCTTTAAATG
>NW_018401061.1:58689-58793 GCF_002168275.2 Theobroma umbraticum | reverse complement strand
CTCATAATTGATTTTAAGTTGAATTTTTCCACATTTTTTGTTAAAACAACCTATAATTGAATGTCCACCTTAAGAAACATGAAGAAAAAAGCATTCATTGGCAA
>NW_018401061.1:58470-58672 GCF_002168275.2 Theobroma umbraticum | reverse complement strand
TCACCCATTCCTTCAAAAGCCTTATTATTCACTTTAAATGGTTTTATAATGTCAAAATTGATTTTAAGTTCAATTTTGTTTAAATTTTTAGTTAAAACAAAGTATACGTGAATGTCTTCATCGTGAAACAAGAACAAAAAGGCATTCATTGGCAAGAAATGTGCATTTATAGTCACCAATTCCTTCAAAAGCCTTATTACTC
>NW_018401061.1:58290-58460 GCF_002168275.2 Theobroma umbraticum | reverse complement strand
GTTTTATAATCTCATAATTGATTTTAGGTTGAATTGCTTTGACATTTTTGGTTAAAACAGACTATAATTGAATGCATGTCTTGAGAAATGTGTATAAAAAGCCATTCATTGAAAGAAAAAGTACATTTCTAGTCACCCATTCCTTCAAAGGCCTTATTACTCGCTTTAAA
>NW_018401061.1:58015-58267 GCF_002168275.2 Theobroma umbraticum | reverse complement strand
TTTTAAGTTGAATTTTTTTACACTTTAGTTAAAACAGACTATAATTGAATGTCTGTCTCGAGAAACGTGAAGAAAAAAATATTCATTTGCAAGAAAAGTTCATTTATAGTCTCCTATTCTTTTAAAAGCCTTATTATTCACCTTAAATGCTTTTATTATCTTAAAATGGATTTTAAACGTAATTTGTTTTATATTTTTGGTTAAAACAAGTTATAATTGAATGCCTACCTTGGGAAACATGGAGAAAAAGCC
>NW_018401061.1:57775-57887 GCF_002168275.2 Theobroma umbraticum | reverse complement strand
TTTATAATCTCATAATTTATTTTAAGTTGAATTTTTCTACATTTTTGGTTAAAATAACTTATAATTGAATGTCTACCTTGGGAAACATGGAGAAAAAGCCATTCATTGAGAA
>NW_018401061.1:57590-57675 GCF_002168275.2 Theobroma umbraticum | reverse complement strand
CATTCATTGGCAAGAAAAGTCCATATATAGTCTCCCATTCCTTTAAAATCCTTTCTACTCACTTTAAATGATTTTATAATCTCAT
>NW_018401061.1:57458-57580 GCF_002168275.2 Theobroma umbraticum | reverse complement strand
AAGTTGAATTTTCCTTCATTTTTGGCTAAAACAGACAATAATTGAATATATACCTCGGGAAACATGTAGAAAAATCCATTCATTGCAAGGAAAAGTACATTTATAGTTACCCATTCCTTCAA
>NW_018401061.1:56876-57245 GCF_002168275.2 Theobroma umbraticum | reverse complement strand
CTTATTACTCGCTTTAAATGGTTTTTCAGTCTCATAATTAATTTTAAGTTGAATATTTTTACACTTTTGGTTAAAATAGACTATAATTGGATGTATACCTCGTGAAATGTGTAGAAAAAGTTATTTACTGACAAGAAAAGTCCATTTATAGTCACCCATTCCTTCGAAAATCTTATTTTTCACTTTAAATGGTTTTATAATCTCATAATTGATTTTAACTTAAATTTTTTTGCATTCTTCACTAAAACAGACTATAATTGAATGCGTTCCTTGGAAAACGTGAAGAAAAAGCCATTGATTGAGAAGAAAAGTCCCTTTATAGTCCCCTATTCTTTCAAAAGCCTTATTACTCGCTTTAAATGGTTTTAT
>NW_018401061.1:56543-56683 GCF_002168275.2 Theobroma umbraticum | reverse complement strand
TTTTCTACATTTTTGGTTCAAACAAACTATAATTGAAGGTCTACCTCAAGAAACGTGAAGAAAAAAGCATTCATTGAAAAGAACAATCCATTCATAGTCACCCATTCCTTCAAAAGCCTTATTACTCACTTTATACGGTT
>NW_018401061.1:56055-56244 GCF_002168275.2 Theobroma umbraticum | reverse complement strand
AGGTTGAATTTTTTTTTACATTTTTGGTTAAAACAGACTATAATTGAATGCATGTCTTAAGAAACGTGTATAAAAAGTCATTCATTGAAAGAAAAAGTACATTTATAGTCACCCATACCTTTAAAGGCCTTATTACTCGCTTTAAATGATCTTATAATCTCATAACTGATTTTAAGTTGAATTTTTTTA
>NW_018401061.1:55942-56045 GCF_002168275.2 Theobroma umbraticum | reverse complement strand
AAAACAGACTATAATTGAATGTCTACCTAGTGAAATGTGAAGAAAAAACCATTCATTGGTAAGAAAAGTTCATTTATAGTCTCCCATTCTTTCAAAAGCCTTA
>NW_018401061.1:55782-55921 GCF_002168275.2 Theobroma umbraticum | reverse complement strand
ATAATCCCAAAATTGATTTTAAGTTTAATTTGTTTTATATTTTTGGTTAAAACAAGTTATAATTGAATTCCTGCCGAGAGAAATGTGAAGAAAAAGGCATTCATTAGCAAGAAAAGTCCATTTACAGTCTCCCATTCCT
>NW_018401061.1:55448-55772 GCF_002168275.2 Theobroma umbraticum | reverse complement strand
TATTACTTGCTTTAAATGGTTTTCTAATCTCATAATTCATTTAAAGTTGAATTTTTCTGCATTTTTGGCTAAAATAGAGTATAATTGAATGCATGCATAGGGAAACGTGTAAAAATAGCCATTCATTGAGAAGAAATGTCCATTTATAGTCACCCATTCTTTCGAAAGCCTTACTACTCGCTTAACATAGCTTTATAATCTCATAATTAATTTTAGGTTCAATTATTTTTATATAATTGATTAAAGCAGATTATAATTGAATGTCTACCCCAAGAAATGTGAAGAAAAAGGCATTCATTAGCAAGAAAAGTCCATTTATAGTCT
>NW_018401061.1:55220-55361 GCF_002168275.2 Theobroma umbraticum | reverse complement strand
CGCTTTAAATGGTTTTATAATCTCATAATTGATTTTAAGTTGTAGTTTTTTACACTTTGGTTAAAACAGACTATAATTAAATGTTTGTCTTGAGAAATGTGAAGAAAAAAAGTATTCATTGGCAAGAAAATTCAATTTATA
>NW_018401061.1:55124-55210 GCF_002168275.2 Theobroma umbraticum | reverse complement strand
CCTTCAAAAGCCTTATTACTCACCTTAAAAGATTTTATAATCTCAAAATTGATTTTAAATTTAATTTGTTTTACATTTTTTGTTAA
>NW_018401061.1:54924-55024 GCF_002168275.2 Theobroma umbraticum | reverse complement strand
CATTCCTTCAAAAGCCTTGTTACTCACTTTAAATGGTTTTATAATCTCATAATTCATTTAAAGTTGAATTTTTCTATATTTTTGGTTAAAACAAACTATA
>NW_018401061.1:54837-54914 GCF_002168275.2 Theobroma umbraticum | reverse complement strand
TACTTCAAGAAACATGAAGAAAAAAGCATTCATTGAAAAAAAGTCCATTTATAGTCACTCATTCCTTCAAAAGCCTT
>NW_018401061.1:54347-54827 GCF_002168275.2 Theobroma umbraticum | reverse complement strand
TTAAATGGTTTTATAATATCAAAATTGATTTTAAGTTCAATTTTGTTTACATTTTTTGTTAAAACAGAGTATAAGTGAATGTCTTCATCGTGAAACATGAACAAATGGCATTCATTGACAAGAAATGTCCATTTATAGTCACCCGTTCCTTCAAAAGCTTTATTACTCGCTTTAATGGTTTTATAATCTCATAATTGATTTCAGGTTGAATTTCTTTTTACATTTTTAGTTAAAATAGACTATAATTGAATGCATGCCTTGAGAAATATGTATAAAAAGCCATTCATTGAAAGAAAAAGTACATTTATAGACACCCATACCTTCAAAGGCCTTATTACTCGCGTTAAATGGTCTTATAATCTCATAACTGATTTGAAGTTGAATTTTTTTACACTTTGGTTAAAACAGACTATAATTGAATGCCTGCCTAGAGAAATGTGAAGAAAAAACCATTCATTGGCAAGAAAAGTTCATTTATAG
>NW_018401061.1:54187-54302 GCF_002168275.2 Theobroma umbraticum | reverse complement strand
GATTTTAAGTTTAATTTGTTTTATATTTTTAGTTAAAACAGGTTATAATTGAATGCCTGCCAAGGGAAACATGGAGAAAAAGCCATTCATTGAGAAGAAAAGTGCATTTATAGTC
>NW_018401061.1:53756-54016 GCF_002168275.2 Theobroma umbraticum | reverse complement strand
TGTGAATAAAAAGGCATTCATTGGCAAGAAAAGTCCATATATAGTCTCCCATTCATTTAAAATCCTTTTTACTCACTTTAAATGATTTTATAATCTCATAATTCCTTTTAAGTTGAATTTTTCTTCCTTTTTGGCTAAAACACACTATTATTGAATGCATGCCTATGGAAACGTATAGAGAAAGCCATTCATTGAAAGAAAAAGTACATTTATAGTCACCCATTCCTTTAAAGGCCTTATTACTCACTTTAAATGGTTTT
>NW_018401061.1:53435-53608 GCF_002168275.2 Theobroma umbraticum | reverse complement strand
AAGTCCATTTATAGTCTCCTATTCCTTCAAAAGCCTTATTACTCACCTTAAATGATTTTATAATCTCAAAATTGCTTTTATGTTTAATTTGTTTTACATGTTTAGCTAAAACAAGTTATAATTGAATGCCTGCTAAGGGAAACATGGAGAAAAAGCCATTCATTGAGAAGAAA
>NW_018401061.1:53279-53425 GCF_002168275.2 Theobroma umbraticum | reverse complement strand
TAGTCAACCATTCTTTCAAAAGCCTTATTACTCGCTTTAATGTTTTTACAATCTCATAATTGATTTTAAGCTGAATTTTTCTACATTTTTACTTAAAATAGGTTATAATTGAATGTCTACCTTGGGAAACATGGAGAAAAAGCCAT
>NW_018401061.1:52988-53179 GCF_002168275.2 Theobroma umbraticum | reverse complement strand
TTTTAGGTTCAATTATTTTTATAGAATTGGTTAAAACAGATTATAATTGAATGTTTATCTTAATAAATGTGAATAAAAAGGCATTCATTGATAAGAAAAGTCCATACATAGTCTCCCATTCTTTTAAAATCCTTCTTACTCGCTTTAAATGAATTTATAATCTCATAATTCATTTTAAGTTGAATTTTTCT
>NW_018401061.1:52852-52978 GCF_002168275.2 Theobroma umbraticum | reverse complement strand
CTAAAACACACTATAATTGAATGCATGCCTTTAGAAACGTGTAAACAAAGCCATTCATTGAAAGGAAAAGTACATTCATAGTCACCCATTCCTTTAAAGGCCTTATTACTCACTTTAAATGGTTTT
>NW_018401061.1:52697-52842 GCF_002168275.2 Theobroma umbraticum | reverse complement strand
AATTGATTTTCAGTTGAATTCTTTTACACTTTAGTTAAATCAGACTATAATTAAATGTCTGCCTCGATAAATATATAAAAAAAAGCATTCACTATGAAGAAAAGTCCATTTATAGTCCCCTGTTCCTTCAAAAGCCTTATTACTC
>NW_018401061.1:52511-52687 GCF_002168275.2 Theobroma umbraticum | reverse complement strand
GTTTTATAATCTCAAAATTGCTTTGAAGTTTAATTTGTTTTACATTTTTAGTTGAAACAGGTTATAATTGAATGCTTCCCATGCGAAACATGGAGAAAAAGCCATTCATTGAGAAAAAAAGTCCATTTATAGTCAACCGTTCTTTCAAAAGCCTTATTACTTGCTTTAATGGTTTT
>NW_018401061.1:52331-52501 GCF_002168275.2 Theobroma umbraticum | reverse complement strand
AATTGATTTTAAGCTGAATTTTTCTACATTTTTATTTAAAATAGGTTATAATTGAATGTCTACCTTGGAAAACATGGAGACAAAGCCATTCATTGAGAATTAAAGTCCATTTATTGTCATCCATTCTTTCAAAAGCCTTATTACTTGCTTTAAATAGTTTTATAATCTCA
>NW_018401061.1:52133-52321 GCF_002168275.2 Theobroma umbraticum | reverse complement strand
TAGGTTCAATTATTTTTATAGAATTGGTTAAAACAGATTATAATTGAATGTCTACCTCAATAAATGTGAAGAAAAAGGCATTCATTGGTAAGAAAAGTCCATATATAGTCTCCCATTCTTTTAAAATCCTTTTTACTCGTTTTAAATGATTTTATAAGCTCATAATTCATTTTAAGTTGAATTTTTCT
>NW_018401061.1:52036-52123 GCF_002168275.2 Theobroma umbraticum | reverse complement strand
CTAAAACACACTATAATTGAATGCATGCCTAGAGAAACATGTAGAAAAAGCTATTCATTGAAAGGAAAAGTACATTTATAGTCACCC
>NW_018401061.1:51851-52021 GCF_002168275.2 Theobroma umbraticum | reverse complement strand
TTATTACTCGCTTTAAATGGTTTTATAATCTCAAAATTGATTTTCAGTTGAATTCTTTTACACTATGGTTAAAATAGACTATAATTGAAAGTCTGGCTCAAGAAATGTGTAGAAAAAAGCATTCACCGATAAGAAAAGTCCATTTATAGTCTCCTATTCCTTCAAAAGCC
>NW_018401061.1:51654-51841 GCF_002168275.2 Theobroma umbraticum | reverse complement strand
CCTTAAATGGTTTTATAATCTCAAAATTGCTTTTAAGTTTAGGTTGCTTTACATTTTTAGTTAAAACAGGTTATAATTGAAAGCCTGCCTTGGGAAACATGGAGAAAAAGCCATTCATTAAGAAGAAAAGTCAATTTATAGTCACACATTCCTTCAAAAGCCTTATTACTCACTTTAAATGGTTTTA
>NW_018401061.1:51507-51634 GCF_002168275.2 Theobroma umbraticum | reverse complement strand
AGTTGAAGTTTTTTACACTTTGGTTAAAACAGAGTATAATTGAATGTTTGCCTCGAGAAATATGAAGGAAAAAGCATTCATTGGTAAGAAAAGTTCATTTATAGTCTCCCATTCCTTCAAAAGCCTT
>NW_018401061.1:51145-51264 GCF_002168275.2 Theobroma umbraticum | reverse complement strand
AATTGAATGTCTACCTTGGAAAACATGGAGAAAAAGCCATTCATTGAGAAGAAACGTTTATAATAACCCATTCTTTCAAAAGCCTTATTACTCGCTTTAAATAGTTTTATAATCTCATA
>NW_018401061.1:50901-51045 GCF_002168275.2 Theobroma umbraticum | reverse complement strand
TTGATTTTAAGTTAAATTTTTTTACAATTTTGATTAAAACATACTATAATTGAAGTATACCTTGTGAAACATGAAGGAAAAGTCATTTACTAGCAAGAAAAGTCCATTTATAGTCACCCATTCCTTCAAAAACCTTATTACTCG
>NW_018401061.1:50728-50891 GCF_002168275.2 Theobroma umbraticum | reverse complement strand
TTTTATAATCTTATAATTGATTTTAACTTGAATTTTTTTGCATTCTTCATTAACAGACAATAATTGAATGTGTTCTTTGGAAAACTTGAAGAAAAAGCCATTCATTGAGAAAAAAAGTCCATTTATAGTCACCATTCTTTCAAAAGCCTTATTACTCGCTTTA
>NW_018401061.1:50564-50718 GCF_002168275.2 Theobroma umbraticum | reverse complement strand
TAATCTCATAATTGATTTTAAGTTGAATTTTTCCTCATTTTTGCTTAACACAAGCTATAATTGAATGTCTACCCTAGGAAACGTGAAGAAAAAAGCATTCATTGGCAAGAAAAGTATATTTATGGTCACCCATTCCTTCAAAAGCCTTATTACT
>NW_018401061.1:50414-50554 GCF_002168275.2 Theobroma umbraticum | reverse complement strand
GGTTTTATAATCTCATAATTCATTTTAAGTTCAATTTTTCCTACATTTTTGGTTAAAATAAACTATAATTGAATATCTACCTCAAGAAACGTGAAGAAAAAAGCACTCATTGAAAAGAAAAGTCCATTTATAGTTACCCA
>NW_018401061.1:50262-50404 GCF_002168275.2 Theobroma umbraticum | reverse complement strand
AGTCTTATTACTCACTTTAAATAGTTTTATAATGTCAAAATTGATTTTAAGCTGAATTTTTCTTCATTTTTTGTTAAAATAGGTTATAATTGAATGCCTACCTTGGAAAACATGGAGAAAAAGCCATTCATTGAGAAGAAAA
>NW_018401061.1:50115-50252 GCF_002168275.2 Theobroma umbraticum | reverse complement strand
AGTCACCCATTCTTTCAAAAGCCGTATTACTCGCTTTAAATAGTTTTATAATGTCATAATTGATTTTAGGTTCAATTATTTTAATATAATTGGTTAAAACAGATTATAATTGAATGTCTATCTTAAGAAACATGAAG
>NW_018401061.1:49661-49871 GCF_002168275.2 Theobroma umbraticum | reverse complement strand
AGTCACCTATTCCTTCAAAGACCTTATTACTCGCTTTGAATGGTTTTATAATCTCATAATTGATTTTAAGCTGATTGTTTCTACATTTTTGGTTAAAACAAACTAAAATTGAATGTTTACCTCAATAAACATGAAGAAAAAAGCATTCACTGAAACGAAAAGTCCATTTATAGTCACCTATTCCTTCAAAAGCCTTATTACTCACTTTAA
>NW_018401061.1:49493-49631 GCF_002168275.2 Theobroma umbraticum | reverse complement strand
GTTCAATTTTGTTTACATTTTTGGTTAAAACAGAGTATAAGTGAATGTCTTCATTGTGAAACATGAACAAAAAGGCATTCATTGGCAAGAAATACCCATTTATAGTCACCCGTTCCTTCAAAAGCCTTATTACTCCCT
>NW_018401061.1:49141-49483 GCF_002168275.2 Theobroma umbraticum | reverse complement strand
TTATAATCTCATAATTGATTTTAGGCTAAATTGTTTTTACATTTATGATTAAAACAGACTATAATTGAATGAATACCTTGAGAAACGTGTATAAAAAGCCATTTATTGAAAGAAAAAGTACATTTATAGTCACCTATACCTTCAAAAGCCATATTACTCACTTTAAATAGTCTTATATTCTCATAACTGATTTTAAGTTGAATTTTTTTACACTTTGGTTAAAACATACTATAATTGAATGTCTGTCTAGAGAAATGTGAAGAGAAAACTATTCATTGGCAAAAAAAATTCATTTATAGTCTCCCATTCCTTCAAAAGCCTTATTACTAACCTTAAATGGTT
>NW_018401061.1:49011-49123 GCF_002168275.2 Theobroma umbraticum | reverse complement strand
TTTTAAGTTTAATTTGTTTTATATTTTTGGTTAAAACAGGTTATAATTGAATTTCTGCCTAGAGAAACATGGAGAAAAAGCCATTCATTAAGAAGAAAAGTCCATTTATAGA
>NW_018401061.1:48890-49001 GCF_002168275.2 Theobroma umbraticum | reverse complement strand
TCCAAAAGCCTTATTACTCGCTTTAAATAGTTTTATAATCTCATAATTGAATTTATATTGAATTTTTCTACATTTTTGGTTAAAATAGGTTATAATTGAATGTCTACCTTG
>NW_018401061.1:48207-48373 GCF_002168275.2 Theobroma umbraticum | reverse complement strand
TTTTATAATCTCATAATTGATTTTCAGTTGAATTCTTTTACACTTTAGTTAAAAGAGACTATAATTGAATGTGTGCCTTGAGAAATGTGTAGAACAAAGCATTCACAAGCAAGAAAAGTCCATTTATAATCTCCTATTCCTTCAAAAGCCTTATTACTCACCTTAA